>NC_056735.1:658793900-658811400 GCF_019279795.1 Protopterus annectens
GTACAAATAATTTATTAATAAAGAAGACATTTGTTTGCATTGTTACAAATTACGTTTTGTATTGTTTGATGTTCTTCATCTCACATTGCTGCAGTCCTTACACTTGGGTAGTCCGCTGTCCTCGGTCGGCCCGAATATCAAAGTATAAGGCTGACGTCGGTCAAGGCGCATTTGACTGACATCAGGACGTCAGGGTACAACGCATGACCGACGCCATATCCTCAGTCTTTTGCCGCATGGTCCGATGCAGAAGCAGCATTGCAGTGCCGGTTGGCGTTCTGAGATTTTTCGATCAAGTTTCAGACCGAGTTCAAAGTTGGCTAAGTACCCGTTAGAATATTTTAGTTTTTCTTGCCTCAGTGATTTACCGGATGTCAGAAAAAGTCAATAATTGCATTTTGTGGGAAACAGATACCGCATAGAGATTATCATACTTTGTGTATTCCTTGCTTAGGGCCTGAGCACGACGTTGTTGGCTGTCGCCTTGTGCTAGATTTAATAAACGCACTATAAAGAGAAGGTTGGATTGTGCAAGGTTAGTCTTTGGGAAGCGGTGCAATTATAAAATGCCGCCGGATGCTCCGACGCCCGCTTCTTCACAGACGCGCAAGGACAAGGCAGTTAAGCCTAGGCCAGTAGAACCGTCTGTACCGGCCGCCGGTTCTTTAGAGGTGTAGGTGGAGCCGGTAGCTCCACGGAGGTTTCTTTGTTCCCAGGGTGAGACTTTTTATTGCAAGATGTGGCCTCTCAGGAGGCAAGTCAGGCTGAGGGGGCTTCTCAGGTTACTATACTCCCCTCCCTTCCCAGGGTGGCTAGGCCCTCTCCTTCTGTTTCAAAGGCTTCTCCCAGGGGCAGGCCAGGTTTAGCTTCAGTTGGTGTTACCCCTAGCTCTTCAGGAACTGTGCCCAAGAAGCATATGCTTAAAATGGCAGAAGATTTGATTACTTTGATTAGGGTTCTATGCCCCTCCTGATAAGAGACCTAGGGTGGAGCCTGAGCTGGGGGTTTTGAGCAGGCTTCAGATGTTTCAGAGTCTTGGCTGAAGACTTGCAGGAGTACTCTCCTTATTCTGATTCTGATGTGGATGATTCTACTCCTTCTGCTTCTCCTCCTGAGGATTTTTCTTTTTCAGAAACTCTTCATTCTATGAGGGAGCATTTTAAGTGGGAAGGTCAGGACTTCTCTGATTCCAGGAAAAGGCTTAGGGAATTTTTGTTTTTACCCCAGCATAGGCCTTTGGCTATGCCTCCTGTTTTGGATGTAGTGGAAGATGTTTTTACAGAGGCTTCTCTTAATCCTGATTCTTTGCCTCCTGCTCCTGTTAAGCCGGATAGGTATTACAGGGTGCCTGAAGCTCATAAGTATCTTTTTAAGAGTCCTAGGGCAGACCCAGAAACTGTTAGCCAGGGGCCTAAAGGTGTTAAGGCTTCTGTTATTAAGAATCCGGTTCCTGCAGACAAAGAGGCTAGGGCCTTGGATAGATGGGGAAAGAAAGTTTATACTACTTCCACTCTTGCTATGAGGGCTTTGAATTGCCAGTTTCACATGTTGAAATACCAAAACTATCTCCTTTCACAATTGAAGTCTAAGGTTGATGCTCTGGCAGTAGGTATTGATTGTAAAGAGTTGCAAGATTTAGTACATGTTTCTGAACAGGTGGGTAAGCATTCTTTGCAATGTGGTTTTGATGCTGTACAGGCCTCGTCTAGGGTGGCTGCCACTGGGTCAGTTCTTCGCAGGCACGCCTGGTTAAGGGATCAAAATTTGTCTGAACATGTTAAAACAAGGATTTTAGATGCTCCTTTACAATCTGACGTGTTGTTTAAAACTGCCTCAACAGGAGGACCAAAGAAAATGGAAGACAAAGCTAAGTCTATGCAGACTGTTAAAGATTTTTTGCAGGTCCAGCCTCCAAAGTTTAGTAGAAATTGGCCTACTAAGGGGTGGACGTATCCTTCTTATGATTCCCAGTCTAGGGGTAGATCTAGACGTGGTAGGGGCAGAGCTCAGGGCTCTTTCAGGCCTAGAACAGGGAGTTCTCCTGCACAGTCTTCGGGTGAGGGTAGGGGTCAGTCCTTTCGTAAACAGACCCAATGACCTACCTTTTCAGCTGCCAGAGCCTTCTTGTCTGGCAGCACCTTTGGGAGGAAGGTTGGCACTTTTCAAAGAAAATTGGAGTTTAATTACCCAAGACAGATGGGTATTGGATATCATACACCACGGCTACAGGTTTTATTTCCATACCTTGCCTCCTTTCAAAGGCATGCCAGACGTTCCTCCTCAACAAAGAATAGAGGCTCACAAGCAGGTTTCTCTGTTGCTCCAAATAGGGGCCATACAGCCGGTCCCTATGCCAGAAGTGGGCCTAGGATTTTATTCTCGCCTGTTCCTAGTACCAAAGAAGGAACACGTGGAGACCAATTTTGGATTTATCTATCCTCAACACTTATCTGGACATTCCCAAGTTCAAAATGTTGACGTTGCAGCAGCTTTTACCTCTGCTGGGCAAAGATCATTGGATGGTAACTTTGGATCTCAAGGAGGCTTACCTTCATGTTCCTATCAGACTAAGTTGCAGGAAGTATCTGCGTTTTCGAGCTGGGACTTCTCACTATCAGTTCTCTGCATTGCCCTTTGGCTTATCTACTGCGCCCAGAGTGTTCACGAAAGTTCTGGCTCCAGTGATAGCTTTCTTCAGGCTAAAAGGAATACAGATCTATCCTTATTTGGACGACTGCCTGATTCTGGCTCAACCAACCAAACAGCTTCTTCATCATTTGGAATATGTGATAGCAGTGCTAAGATGCCTGGGGTATTCTGTGAATGAAATAAAGTCCAGTCTAGTACCCTCTCAGGACATGTGCTTTCTGGGTGTGAGACTGAATACAGCATCCCAGATGGCCTTTTAACCCCGGACAAACAAAAGAGTCTATCCCTTTACTTCCATCAACTATCTCATCAGTCCGGGCTGACTGCAAGGACAGTCCTTCAAGCCTTAGGGTTCATGGCATCTTGTATTCGGGTGCTTCCCAATGCCAAACTGCATATGAGGAAGCTACAATGGTATCTCAAAAATGTATGGACACAGCACTGCCAGGATCTGGACACTGTCATTCAAATAATACCTTGCATTCAAAAGGAATTTTTGTGGTGGGCTCAGGAATGTCACCTAAACAAGGGACTCTCTGTGACCCGGCCAGAGGCGAGTCAGATTTTAACGACAGATGCCTCAGACACAGCTTGGGGAGCTCATCTAAATGGAAAGTGGATACAAAACAAGTGGCCTGTCAGACTACAACATCTACATATCAACATGAAGGAGATGTTAGCAGTCCAGTTTGCATTAATAGCTTTCAAGGAATTACTTCTTCCAGGGCAGGTGTTGATTCTAACAGACAACACAATGTCATGTGGTACATCAACAAGTAAGGGGGAACGCATTCTTATCCTCTATGCAGGCAAGCAATGATTTTGTGGGAGACTGCTCTCAGTTTACAGCTCAATCTTCAGGCAAGGTTTCTGCCAGGAGCACAGAACTCCTTAGCAGATGTGTTGAGCAGACGAATTATGGATCCCCACGAGTGGAAATTGGATCCTCATGTATTTCAGAAATTGACAGTGTCATGGGGAACTCCAGACATAGATCTGTTCGCTTCTCCACTAAACCATCAGCTGCCAAAGTTTTGAAAAAAGGTTTCATCCCACAGCTTGGAGAGTGGATGCTCTTTCTTTCAATTGGAGCAATCTTCATGTGTATGCCTTTCCACCTCTGCCTCTCCTCCCAAAGGTACTTCTAAAGGTCAGACAGGACAAGCCAAGGATGATTTTAATAGCTCCGGATTGGCCTCGACAGCACTGGTACCCATTACTGAGAAGTCTGGTACGGAAGCCTCCATGGCCTTTGCCTTCGATTCCACACCTGTTGTCGCAGGAGGACGGCCATTTGCTAAATGTCAAGCTTCACTCTCTGCACCTAACAGCCTGGCATATTCTGTTTTGAACCATAGTGGGCCTCCACTTCCTCAGCAAGTTTTGAATGTTATTTTGGAAGCTAGAAGGCCTAGTACAAGGAAAGTGTACGCAGACAAATGGAAGAGATTTTTATTTTGGAGTGCAGTAAAAGATTTTGATGTTTCTGAGCCTAATTTGTGTGGCTCTTCAATATCTTACTGAGTTACTAGACAAAGGTTTGTCTTTCTCTTCTATTAAAGTTCATGCTGCAGCAATTTCGGCTCACTATGATTGCGACTCCACCATTGTTTTCTCATCCTTTGTTCAAGCAATTTCTTAGAGGGGCAAAGAATATAAGACCCCACGAAGAGCTCCTACTCCTGCTTGGGATCTCAATTTTGTGTTGGAGAAACTCACTCTACAACCTTTTGAGCCTGCAGCTACTGCTGAGTTGAAATATTTGTCATGGAAGACTGCTTTTTTGTTGGCCATTACCTCTGCAAGAAGGGTTTCTGAATTGCAGGCCCTTATGGCAGTTGAGCCTTTCTTGATTTTCCATAAGGATAGGGTATCATTACGTACTAATCCTTCCTTTATGCCTAAGGTGGTTTCTAGTGTGGCTTTAAACCAAACTATTCATTTGCCTACTTTTATGCAAATCCCCAAAATAAAGGGGAAAAGATTTTGCACACTTTAGATGTACACAGGCAGTTGCGTTATTATTTGGACAGAACTAAAGGGTTCAGGCAGTCTCAGCAGTTTGTTTCTTTTGCTTTGAGTTCTCAGGGCAAGCCTGTGTCAAAACAAACTATTTCTAAGTGGATTGGGTTTTGCATTGCTTTCTGTTATTCCCATCATGGCAAGGAGATTCCAGCTGGGATTAGGCCTCATTCCACTAGGGCTACTGCCACTTCGACAGCTTTTTTGAGGGGAGTGGCAACCAAGGATATTTTGGAGGCAGCTACTTGGAGTTCAGTGCATACTTTTTCTAGGCATTATCACCTGCCACTTTACTCTAAATCCAGAGCTGGTTTTGCCACGGCTGTTTTGCAGGGCATCTTGGCAGCTCCTGCTTCCTTGTAGTTAGCCATCCTCCCTTACCTCTGCTTTGGGATTCTACCCAAGTGTAAGGACTGCAGCAATGTGAGATGAAGAACATAGTACAGTTTTGTACCTACCATAAATGTAGATGTTCAAGATCCACATTGCTGCAGTCCAATTTACCTCCCTCCTTCCCTCTGTAGTTAGAGGTGGTTGTGTGGGTTGGGTTGTATTGTATATATTGTATATATTGTACATATAGTTAGTGCAAGGGTGGTTGGTTGGTTGTTTGCTGTCTTTTGGTTTTGACCTTTATTTTTAGGGTCTTCTGACATCTGGGGCAAGAGAAGACTGAGGATATGACGTCGGTCATGCGCATTTGTACCCTGACGTCCTGATGTCAGTCAAATGCGCCTTGACCGACGTCAGCCTTATACTTTGATATTCGGGCCGACCGAGGACAGCGAACTACCCAAGTGTAAGGACTGCAGCAATGTGGATCTTCGAACATCTACATTTATGGTAGGTACAAAACTGTACTTTTGTTTTCTTATTTTGGCTGTTGTTTCTCTCATACACCTTCTAATTCTACTGGACCGGTTGACTAGAGTGTTGGAAATGACTGCTTCTCCTTGGCAGACTTACATGTGAAGTAGACCTGGTTCCTCAGTTATGTAATGTGGTACTTGATACTACCTCTCTTGGTCAGTTTATAGGTCATATTGACCATTTTTTAAACACCTGTATTAAATTCTCATGTAAGACGTAGACAAACATACATAGACAGAAAAGAAAACATTTTAACATTTTTTCCTTTTGCATACATTTTACAACACATATCCTTTCTTTCTTTATAACTATCATCAGTCCAACATTACATAATTTGCTGAATTTCTGCTTCCCCTTAAACCTCACTCCTCTTCTTTCTGAACATTATTCCACGTGTTGTTCCCAAATTTCCATTTATTCCTATTTAATGTGCTCCTTCCCTTTTCTAAAGTTACTTATTTCAGTTATTTCTTCAGTATTTCAAATGCAGTAGATTTAGACTTTGGTTTTCTTTTCCAGTAGTTACTTTTTTTGGCAGTCAACAGAACTGCATTTAACAGGACTTTACTGTGTGTAGACAGTTTAGATCCTGTGTTCCAGCTCAAAAGAATCATTTCCTTAGTTGCAGCCATTTGCTCAGCCAATATTTCTGACATGGAACTCTGTAGGTAATATTTAAAACCTGTTCGCTCATTACTCTCCCAAAATGTATGTTCCCAGTTACCTCTTTTTCCCCATCACACCTCCAACATTTTCTGTCTGCCTGAGGAAAAATTCAAGTCTGTGTGGGGTATAAAACACCTAGACAAATTCAAGTCTTTGTGGGGTATAAAACACCTAGACAAACACTTCCAAGCAAAAATCCTAAACCTTCTGGACTTTGTTGCATACTTGGGAGCCATACTTATATTTCCTCATTGTTCCCTTGTAAATTGCTTTTCCTGTCTCTCTCCCCAATCTTTTCTATCTTACTCTGATTAATTCTTATAGTTGTTGTGCAATGTTTTATATGCCATACTAATTGTCCCTTTTTAACAGCAGCTTCTGTTTCAGATTCAACTCAAAATTCTACCAGAGCAGGTCTTTCACTTAAGATTCCCTTTATCTCATTCTATTTACCTGTACTTTATCAATCCCTGGTAGGGAATGCAATTTCTAGCTTGCAGGTACAAATGTCTTCTTGGCCTCATCCCACTGTGTTAACTTTCCCTCTTTAGTTATTTTTTTCTCAATACCTTGGTCCTTTTTGCCAGTTTTCTTCAGTAAATTAATCCCCTCTTGCCTATTTTATGTACTACGACATTCAGTCATCTCTTTGGGCAAAAAGTCCTTTCTCCATTGCTTAATTCTTTGAATACTTCATGTATGTAATCTGTATGCCTATTATTCTTAAAGATCTGCATCCAAAATTCCACGTTATCTTTATTTCTTGAACCTCCCTACCTGTCCGTGTAACAATCAGTATTATTACTACCCTTTTCATGTGTCCCTCATATTTTGCTGAATATCCATTATGAAATCATTTCTTTGCCAAATTCACATGCCCATTTCTTTCTAAATGCCTTTCATGCAGCATTGCTGTTTGCACTGTGCATTTCTTAATATAATTCAGTACTCTTTCCTTTTTGTCTGTACCTGTAATGCCATTTACTTTCCAACATAACATGAATAGTGTAGCCATTATGATAAAAATTTTATTGTTCCCGCCTAATATAAATGTCAGTTTTCTAATGTGTGTTTCCAGTGTTTGTGTTACATGCACATACTAATGCTTGACTGGTCTTTTATACAGTTGTTTCTTCTCATTTCCATTTGAGCCTGTGACACATTGTTCAATATTTTTTGTTTTAATAAAAGACCTCAAACAAAAAAAAATACATTTCCAGAACATCACCAATCCCCTGTTAACTTAGAACAAACACACAAAGCTATGTATTCCTTCAAAAATTGTTTAACCCTTCAGATAAGAACAGTTGCCTGAAATCAGCAGCTGCACCCACAGGTATTAGGTTGTCTGTGCTAAAGACCATCTTTTAGTTTTTGTTCCCACTTAGACTGGTGTCTCTTCTTTTCTTGTCTCTATTCCTCATACCAGATGTGAAAAATAGTGTGCATGCTTTCAGAAAAGAATAACTTTTTGCTCTAAGGTAAAAAGCCCTGACTATCTTTAAATAAAAGTAAATTGCTTTCTACTCTATTAAATGCATCAAAGTTTTTGGGTTGCTGTCTTTTATTCACTTACCATAATTTCTAACTTTATTTTTAACTTAAATGCTTCCTGATATACATTTGAATTTCCCTTAGCAAAGATTCCTGTGAACTTTTGATTAATTGCTTGCACTTGCATACAGTTCATCTCCTTGTAAAAGTGGTCATGAATGAGGGGGAAAAGAACAGCTAAAATCTTATGAAGCTCAAAGCAGTCTTTGTAAATTTCACTCAGAACAGATTGTACATCTGCCTTCAGCTGCAGACTTGACTCCATTTGCTAATGGGGAAAAAAACGAATATCTTTGCAGATGCAAGGAACGTTGAATTTTATTTTATGTATCCTTTGTTGTCTAGATTAGTCCTGCTAGGCTAGCAGCCTCTTTTCAGGGGAGACCCACTGTGATATGTATACTGTTTGGGGAAATTTAGCCAAGGCATTGGGTAATTTTCTCTACTCTTTGCAAGCAGGGACACTGTTCATTGTGGCACTTCATGCTTCCAGTCTGGGGAAGTGGCAGTTCAGAGAAGCAGGGAGGAGTATGGTGGATGTAAATGTTTTGGAGGAGTTAGTTTACTGTAAGGTGGAGTTTTGAGAGGGAAAAGAGAGAGTGACCAGAGGTTTTGTCTGGGTAGGAAGTCAGTTGAACCTTTGCAGAATGGAGATGTGGATAACATGGTGGCATGTGTGCTTGCAGGAAAGGTGCCTGCACACAGCGAGAAGTGAGGGGTGTTCACACATGGTAATGTGAAGGTGGTTGAACCTTCACAAGCTAAGGAGTTCATTTTTAGGAGCAATTATTCTAAGTGAAGAGTAAGAATCATAAGGAATGCATTTTACATCCCTACAGTTAGGAGTGTTGTGGGATTATTTATCTACAGGATTTAATCAATCAAAGTCAGCCTGAAAGTGAGAAGGCAATTTTGTGGGGAGCTGTTATGGAAAGAATTTAAGAAGAAGTGGAGGGAATGGTAAAAGAGAAGTTGTTGTATGCAGATATGGTGAAACATGGAGAAAGATGAGTAGAAAATAATTCAGAATTAAGAAGAACTAAACATTTAATAAGAATAAGCTATGAAGAAGAAAAAGAGCTGGACAGGTATGACACTTTGGATAAAATAATAGTGACACTGGGTATTTCACTAAAAAAGGCAATTTATTCATATAAATAAAGGTGCTTTTTATGACATTCTGTTTGAATTGGGTCAATATATAGAGATGTTTTGGGGACAATGAGAGTTAAAGAAAACTGTAATCCATGGGATTTGTATGTTTTGGAAGCACTTAATAGACAAAAAAAGAAAATTTGTGTTCACTTTTGAAGCAAAGTAGAAAAAGAATCACTAAAAGACTATTTAAAGACTGCATGTAAAGAATTGATGGACGTTACAAAAATGTATAGTAATAGAGGGTTATGGAATGGGAATGTAGTGTTGTATTAAAAATGGAAAATGAAAAAAATTGTGCATATTCTAATTATGATTACTGTAGATGGAAACAAGAGCGCTGTGAAATATTGGGGACAAAAAACTTTTTGTGTGTGCATGGAGAAAAGTGATCATTTAATTAACAGTTGTGACAAAATTAAATGTTATATTTGTTGCAAAGTTGATCATGTTGCAAAAAGATGTGAACTTAAATGTTTTAAATGTGAAAATAATGTAATTTATGGATGGATCATTAGGAAAATACAGAAGGATATAAGGAGAAAGTATGTAGAGAACAAGAGATTGAGCAAGAGGAAGAAATGGAATGAGATCAAGGAAAAGAACCAGAAGATCGGTCAACAACAGATAATAATGAGCTAGAAGAAGACTGAAAAGTAAAAGAACAAGGCATGCAAGTAATGGTAGAAACAAGTGGTGAATAAGAAATTATTTGAGACTGGTGAAGACAAGAAAAAATTCTGTTGGGAAAAGGGTAAAAGATAGGAAGAGGAAAGTTAATGGTTTAAGTATGAAAGAAAAAAAAAGGTAAAGGATAATAAAAATGGAGAATAAGTAAGGTTCGATAAAAAGACTGCACTGTGGTGCAATCTTGGAATTAGTATATTTAGTTGGGGGGGTGGATCCCCCCTCCACTTTGGGTTTAATTTGCTTTGTTTTTTGTTTTAATTATTGGTGGCCAAGTGATCAGTTTCCCAGAGGTGAATTATGCCATTCTGGGACTAAATTCATTTAAATTTTCTCGGACGTCGTCTCACTGTTATGCAAGTTGACATTATATTAATTCAGTGTTATGACATAGATCCGTATAAAGACATGTTGGATTGGCAGAAGTAGTACTTCATGGAAGTATGAACAGTTAGAGGAATGTTTTGGGCAAGGAAAAATATGTGCTGGAGTTATAAAATGTATATGAGAAAGAGAGAACATAAGAATTTGGAGACAGTAGTAGTAAATACCTCAGCTATATGATCTTTATGAAAATAATAGAAAAGAAACTGGAAAATTAAATGTTAGAAGAAACGATATTTGGGAAAAGGGAAATGGAAGTCAAGACTTGATATTAAGAGAAATTGTTGATGATATAATGGATAGGAACACAGAAGTTCAAATCATGGCAGGTTACTTGAGCAAAGCATTTGACAGGATACAACATAAAATTTTATGGAACATATAAGAATATAAGTGAGAAGATATTAAACATATTTGTTTCAGCATAAGAAAAAAAATAGTCAAAGTTGTAGTGAATGGTTGGTTAAGTCAAGAATTAGATCTAAAAAGTGATGTAATACAGGGATGTTCGACAAATAGTATTTTATTTGCATTGGTTGTGAATGCAGTTGTTAGCCAAATTAAATGCATCATTAAAATAGCAGAATGCAAGACTATAGAAGGCATTAAAGCATCAGTTTTGTTCTCTTATGCAGATGACATTATTTTAATAGCAAATAATAAAGAATGGATGGAAGTAACCATTGGGCAACTTAAATATTTGCGAGCTATAGGTATGAGTATAAATAGGGTTAAAAGTCAAGGTTTAGGAATAATGGGTAAAATAGGAATTATTCAGTTTAATCTGAAAGAAACAGAAGTATTAGGTGTAAAATTGGGAAAGGAGATAGTTAAAATGCAGCAATGGGAAGATGTAAAAAATAAGGAATATATGTTTATTTTGGATAACATAAAAGTTGTCATATAAAAAGAAAGTGTATTTAATAAATTCTGTCTTATTGGGATAATTTGCATATTTCACAAACCTGTTTACGATCCTTGTAAAACACAAAAAGGAATTAATGTCTATTGCGTTTTCATTTTGTAAGTTCATAAGAGGTTACTAGGCTAACTGCCCTAGAGCCCTTACAAGCCTAGCCATATTTATCCAGAGTTGCCCCAGTTGTCGGTGGTTAGGTGAGTGAAGTTCGCAGAGGTAAGGGTCTATGGTAGTTGATACTGACTTCCTTTGTCCATTAGGGACATGGGCACCACCCCATTTATATAGGGAGATGTGCTGTACATTAAAGAAAAAGGAGGATTGGGTTTGGTAAATCATGTTGACTTTGCAGCTTCATTAACACTATCTAAAGTGTCAAAGTGGTTAAAAGAGGAAAACAAGTCATTAATAAGTATAATAAAAGAAAATTGCAAGAAAATATGGTGTATGATGAGTAAATTTCAAAGAGGTAAATAATGGGAAAGTGGGGAAATAAGACTATCAAGAAAAAATTGTTATAGAAAATAAAGATAAGTGACATATAACATGATAGGAAAGGTTGGAGGGAGAAAAAATAAAACAACAGACTAGAGTAGTGTAACAAATATGTAGAATGTAGAAATTTTTTATGGAGATTATCAGTAAAAAAGTTGCCAGTGAAATCAAATATGCCATATAAAAATAAGAAAGTCTATACAATTATTGTGGTAATGTTGAAACAGCAGAATGTGCTTTTTTAATATGTAAAAGGGTAAAGAAATTATGGAAAAACTATGTGAAAATAATGTTTTGGAAGGTATTAAGCAAATGGACAATACAAGTAGGAATATGTTGGAATATGGTTATTATCGTAATCAAAGTGGGGAATTTGCAAATAAAATAGATGTTTTTTATAATATAAACTGTTTAGAATGAAAGACTGCATGAGTTAAAATTTAAAGAGAAATGAATCTTGGTAGCGATATTGAAAAACAAGATGTTGGTTGTGGAAAAAAGGGTGGTAGTCAAACAATGAATGGAAATAGAATGAAATGCATGTATACAGGTATGCAAATAATGAAAAATGAATGTGAAAGGATATAAATGTAAATAATGTATATTATGTAAATATTGCAGATAATGGTATTTAATAAATGACCCCTTTGCTTTAGAGGAGAGGAAATGAAGCACTCTCTGGAGCTGCTAGGTGGCACTGGAGAGCTGCTACAGCAGTTCTGGGAATGCCTTGATAGAAGAGAGTGCAGCAGAGCTGGAGAGAGGAACAGGAGAAAACTTCCTGAAGGACAGAAATGGAGATGAAGTAACTGTTACAGAGCTGGAAAATGAAGAATTCCAGACAAAAGTCTTGATATATTTGATGATGTAGGCAATGAAAAAAAAGGAACAGAATACAGGCGGGGGGGGGGGGGGGGCAATTGGTTGGTTTGTAGGAAATGAAACATGTTCAGGAATAGGAATTTGTATAAAAAAATGAAGAAATAAGAATTTTAGGTGCAATAATAGCAGTAGCAAGAAGGCTTGTGGTATGAGAATGAGACAAAAATGTTTGAGATCAATTTATGCATATGCTAATATGACAGAGGGAAAACAGTTGTTTAAAGAAATAAAAAAAGAAAATAACTGTGCCAGTAGTGATGATAGGAGATTTTAACTGTGCCAGAGGCAAGAAAACAGAATAATAACACATTTTACGATATTAAAGGATTTAATAAAATGTGGAGATTTAAAAGTAGGAAAAAATAGAGAATGTACATTTAAAAGGTGAATTTTTAAGACTGATATTGATTATATAATTTATTCTGAAGGCAGGAAAGAAATAACAGGAGTGGTACATATGGCAGAGTTATCAGATCATAGAGCAGTATGGGCTAAAATAGGGGAAAACAGAAATAATAAAGAAGGGAAAAGGGTTAAAGTGATTAACTGCAGAGTTTAAAAAGGAGGAAGAAATGATGAGAGAAATGTTATGGAAAGGTCATATGACAGTGAGACCTTTTTATGAAAATTAGACAATTTGGTGGGTAGTATATAAGAAAGTATAAAAAAATTAAAAGTGGAAGAATAAGAAAAAATAAGGTGAAATGTAAAGAAATTTAACTGAATTGTGAGAGAGACATAGGAAAAGGAAGTGCCAAGGGAAATATAAGAACAGATGTTTAAAAAGAAAGAGAAAGGGTAAAAAAAATGTTGTATAGGTATTTGTTTTTTTCAAAAGGGAAGAGACAGGAGGTTCCTCCTTATTTAGGAAAAGTAAAAATGAGAGAAGAATGGAGGGATGCTTGTTATGGAGGTGATGGAAAGTTTTGTAGAGAAAATGTATAAAAAAGAGGAAGTGGAAGGGCACGAAGAATGGAAAGTGAAAAATATCTGAAAAAGTAAGGATTTTTTTTTTTAGAAAATGATATAAGAATAGAAGAAATGGGAAAGGTGATTCAAGAAGTTAAGAACACATTATCACCAGGATTAGATGGTATGTTATGATTATTATAAGGAAATAAATATGAAAGAGAAGTTTTTCAAAATATTAAATGGATGAAGGAAGGCATAATGGAAGATGTGGTAGATGACATTTATATGGAAAAAGGAAGAAAGAAAAGATATAAAAAAATGTTCAGCCATAACAGTAAGGGTATACTGACTATACAATTTTTATAAAAATACTTCAAAAAAGGATGGAGAAAGTATCGGATGAGGTCGTAGGAGAAGGGATTTATGGTATAAAATGAAGAGAAGTGAAATAAATGTTAAATATAGTGAAAGGAGTAGTAGACATGATACTGAAAGAAAAGAAAATAAGACTGATAGGGTGTGACATTGCTTCTATGTGACGGATTTTAGAGGCGTGCATGGTATAGGAGAAAAATACTAATAATAAATGTTATGAAAATTCATGGGTGCAAGTTATGATAAATGGGTGAATGGGGAAAAATAAGTGTTAAGAGAGGAGCAAAACAGGGATGCCTGATGTGTTCAGTGGATATAAAAAGTTTACACACCCCTGTTAAAATGCCAGCTTTTTGTGATATAAAAAATGAGACCACAATAAATCATTTCAGAAATTTTCACACCTTTAATGTGACCTATAACCTGTACAATTCAGTTGAAAAACAAAGCTGTTAAGGGAAAAATATAAAAAATAAAAAAATGTACAATAAGCTGGTTGCATAAGTGTGCATACCCTTTAATACTTAGTTGAAGCACCTTTTGATTTAATTACAGCATTCAGTCTTCTTGGGTAGGAATCTATCAGCATGGCACATCTTGACTTGGCAGTATTTGCCCAGTCTTCCTTGCAAAGGCGCCCCAAATCTATCAGATTGCAAGGGCATCTCTTGTACACAGGCTTCTTCAGCTCACCCCACAGATTTTCTATTGGATTTAGGTCTGGACTCCGGCTGTGCCATTCCAAAACTTTAATTTTCTTCTGGTGAAGCCATTATTTTGTTGATTTTGATGTATGCTTGGGGACATTGTCATGTTGGAGGGTGAAATTCCTCTTCATCTTCAGCTTTCTAGCAGATGCCTGAAGGTTTTGGGCCAAAAGTGACTGGTATTTGGAACTGTTAATAATTCCCTCCACCTTGACTAAATACCCCAGATCTAGCTGAAGAAAAGCAACCCCAAAGCATGATATACTTCACTGTGGGGATGGTGTTCATTTGGTGATGCGGAGTGTTGTTTTGGAGCCAAACATACCTTTTGTAATTGTGGCTAAAAAGTTCAACCTTGGTCTCATCAGACTATAACACTTTTTCTCACATGCTTTTGGGAGACTTGATGTATTGTTTTGCAAATTTTAGCCAGGCCTGGATGTTTTCCTGTGTAAGAAAAGACTTCCGTCTTGCAACCCTACCCCACAGCTCAGACATATGGAGAATATGGGAGATTGTTGTCACATGTAGTACACAACCAGTACTTGCCAGAAATTCCTGCAGCTCTTTCAGTGTTGCTATAGGCTTCTTGGTAGCCTCCCTGACCAGTTTTCGTCTTGTCTTTTCATCAATTTTGGAGGGACCTCCAGTTCTTTGCAACGTCACTGTTGTCCCATATTTTCTCCACTTTTTGATTACTGTCTTCACTATGTTCCATGGTATAGACAATGCTGTGGAAATTTGTTTGTACCCTTCTCCTGACTGATACCTTTCAACAATGAGATCTCTTTGATGCTTTGTAAGCTCTCTGCAAACCATGGCTTTTGCTGTAGCAGGCAACTTGAGTAAAGGTCAGGAAAATCCTACTAGGACAGCTGAACTTTATTTCGGGTTAATCAGAGTGTCTTTAATTGATGGCAGGTGTGTACCCTAGAAGACTGAATGTTGTAATTAAATCAAAAGGTGCTTCAACAAAATATTAGCTTAAGGGTGTTCACACTTATGCAACCAGCTTATTGTACTTTTTTTTCCCACTAACAGATTTGTTTGCTTTTCAATTGAATTATACAGGTTATAGGTCACATAAAAGGTGGAAAAAGTTTTGAAATGATTTATTGTGGTCTCATTTTTTTATATCAGAAAAACCTGGCATTTTAACAGGGGTGTGTAAACTTTTTATGTCCACTGTATGTGCTTATTGGTAGCCAGCCTTTTCTTCATTTCAGCCTCTGATTTTTGCAGTTTTAGCAGTTCATCTGAATAGCTACTTAAAGCTTCTTCTGCAACCTTTTGTTGTTTGAGTTGATATATTCCTTTAATGTCTCATTTATTGTAATCAGCTGAGAGTACATTCGATTTAGGTTTTCCTCTAAATTACTGGAAGCCATCTATTGTGCCAAAGCTGAAGCTTGAACTGCTTTTTGCTGATCAGATGCATAATTCTTCCCAGCCAGCATTTTCTCTTCACCTTTTCTGGTTGAGTTTCCTTCTTGTTCTCTAAATTTCTTCTTTGGGCAGAGTACTTACCATGATAAAATGACAATTTCATTGGCTGTTAATTCTCCACACTTTGGAGAGCTGATATTGCACTATTGATCTGTGTGCACCCATCTTGGGGAATTCATCATATTGACCATTTTGAGCCTCCTGTGTGAGATGAGCCTTAGTCTACTGTCAGGATGCATTTATAAGCAATTTCTTTCCATGATGAGCTGGTGCAGGCCAAAAGTATGGCCCATCATTGTCTGGTCGAGCAGTTATTTTCTGTTTCTCTGCCCTAATTTGAAAGAACCCTTAGAGCATGTAACTCATTCTTTCAAATCTCCTAGTCAAGGTCTGTAAAAATCATCTTGGTAGACACTTTTTCTAGTGGATATCAACTCTACCCGCTCAGTTTTTCTGTTTCAGACCTTTACGTGGAGGAAATGTCTAGTCTTTCACAAGGGCTATGCATCCTTTAGGACTAATGGATGCTTCCACACAAAAGGAGTTTTATAAGTGTCTTTAAATAAGTCTTGGCATCTCTGTTTTCTTTTCAAAGGCTGAAAAGGAGGGAGAACGACCTCTTGAAACACTGGATGTGCACAACCAACTGTGGCTGAACCCAAAATGAGTGTATGAGTTAGGAAGACAGAAGAACTGTCAAGATCATTTGTGGTAGGGAAAGGTCTGCAGTTGCTAAACAACCTTGTTCAAATGTATTGTTGGGTGCATTAGGTGATGAACCACCCACTTAAACATGGTGCAATCACTGGCTGCATCCAGTGGCTGTTTCAAGAAGATCTCCGCTGTGGATATTTGTGCCACAGTTTACCACTTGATCATCATTTTATACTAAGCACTATTGCTTGGAGTGAGACTCGTGAATTAGGCCTACTTTGGTATATCTCTGCTTTGGGACTCAACCATCTAAGCATTTCATTGCTGATTGTCATGTGGCTGCTGAGAATTTAATACTGTTTGGGCTTCTTTCTGGTCATAGGCCCACTGAGGAGGGACGCTATTATCAACTGCAAAAGTTACTTTCTTATCATCTCAGTTTGTGCATGAAGAAGTCCTCATCTCTTGGTATGAAGTCTTCTCTTTTGGTCCCCCTGTGTCTTGAACAGCCCTTCATCCAGTGGCTGCTGTTGAAGTTTCCTATGACTTTGGCAAATATATCATTATATGTCCTTTGATAAACGTGCTACATGTTCACTACTTGTTCATGTTTTCCAGGAAATGTGCTGGTTCAGGGACTAGCTGAACTCCCCTAGTACAGCTGTCAATATCAATGTGCATGGCAACAAGGGAGCATAGTTGCCCTACATTTTTAAATTTTGGGAAAATAATTGCTAAATTTAGAGAGAAAGGAAGGCTGCCTTAAGTGTAGTCCTCAAAGAAGCTTTCATATAGATGAGTGTTATAGTAAGAATGTATATATTATCCAATTTTGTTGTAATGTGTTCATTTTGCAAATGGAACCTGATCTATAGATGGCACTTAGAGCTATGGGGAACATGCTTGCTTTAATTCCATGTATAGGAATGCCAATGTAGGTCAAAGAATTTTACCTTCCCCAGTCGTGGCCATAATGAAAATTTTGAAAGGCAGCATGAGTAAGGAGGGAAATGATTACAAAGTGCAAGTCTGCAGCAAAGGGCCCTCTTTAAGATTAACTAGTATGAGTAGCCCTGTATCTAAAATGAGGGGGGGGGGTCCTTGTACCAGTTGGCTTGGGGTT
>NC_056735.1:659128900-659308900 GCF_019279795.1 Protopterus annectens
AGTCTGTTTATCCAGCAGTTCTTTGAACTTCAACCATATATTATATGAAGAGGTAATTCTAGATGTGCATGTCTTAATCTTGATAAGTTCAAGATGCCAAACTTCAGTTGCCAAGTGTACAAATTCCTTCATAGTAGCAGTAGTCTGATTCTTTCAGTTCTTGGTGATAACTTATCTTGCCAATATTAAGATATTCTATAAAAGAGGGTATTTTATTTTTGTGACACAAGTGGGAATAGGTGTATTAAATAAAATAAAAGATTTGGTCAACATAAATTTATCTTTAAAAACAGACTGTAAGGGAGAATTAATATTATCCCAATATGTCTGAAGTTTTATAGTCATAAAACATATGCTGCCAGTCAGCTTTAACATTTAGTTTACATCTCCAGCATCCTGTGTCTTTATTAAACATCAATTCAACTTTATGTGGTGTGATAACTTTATGTGGTGTAAGAACTTCCAAGAGAATATCATCCACCTTAGTGATGAAGTAGTTTGCTTTGAAGATGGGAGTGTTAGTTTTTTATCATCTTCAATTGGGAAGTTATTAACAAGTCTAAAATAATCCCAGTAGCTTTATCTGTGACATACTATTGATTTGTTAAGTACCTTATATATTTTGGATAGAGGTCCTTTCCAATTGTATTCTGGTGCATTAGAATAATGACTAAATCAATGGATGTGTGTAAAGAATTTTTAACTATTGGTTGCATTAGATTAATCTTATGTTCAACCAGTTGTCTATAATTTTGCATTTCTAACCACATGTCTTTGCTTAACTCAAGCATATTAATGATATGGTCAACATTTTGTAACTCCATTATAACAGATTTTTGTTTTTAAATGTAGTCATGGTTGTTAAATTAAATGCATTAATACTATGTTGAGTGTAGGCAACTGGAAATGCATAGAAAATCAATGATTTATATTCAGGGTTCCTGAAAATGAATTTTTAAAGGAGATTATTATCATATTATTATAATAGGAGTTAACTGGTTTGTTTTCTGTAAAATAGTTTAGCTATTTTAGTATGATATGATTTTGTTAAATTATTGGATTTACACCAAATACCTCCAGTAATATCTTTCCATTTGGCATTATAATGGTTATTTTACCAAGAAAGTATTGTCTTAAAAATTGAGGATAAGGAATATAATTCTAAATTTGGAAGACCAATACCACCCAATGTCCAATCTCTAATGTGGTTTAAAGTCAGTCTAGGCTTATTGGGAAGGCATAAAAATCTCAGAATCAAAGAATTATACACTTTTATATTTTTTGGGAGTGGGAGGGATAAATAATGTATTATGTAGAATTTTAGGAAGGATAATCATTTTAATTAAGGAGAGTCTCTTTCATAATGAAAAAAAAAATATTCCATTTATTAAGAGTTTGCTTTATGGAATTTAAGTTATTGTTATAATTAAGGGTTGTTATATTTTTAGTATTATCATAGGTTCATAGGTAGGTACTAGGCTATTGGCCCTGGGGCCTATACAAGCCCAGCCAAAAAGGTACCCTGGCTTTTGCCACCCAAGAAAATGATTTTCCTGTGCCACTGTTGAGCAGAGCCACAGAGGTGATCACCGGGGTGAATTTCTTATTTCCCATCCAATCATCAAGATTTTTCTTGAAGAGTGCTAATGAGGAGCTTTGTTTGATATAGATTATTTATTCCAGAGTATGGGAAGTCTCTGGGACAGGAATGTATCCCTCCAGCATGTTCTGTTTATTGTGGTGACAAGGTTTAGGTCCCTAGAGCGTGTAGCTCGGAGGGATTGGGATTTCTTTAAGTGGAGCATGTCCAACAGCTCTTGGTTTGACGTTGTATGTTAGGCAGAGATCACCTCTGAGTAGGCGATATGCAACGGAGTAAAGCTGGAGTTTTTTGAGACAGTCTGCGTAGGGCATCAGTTTGAGGCCAGTAATCCTTTTTGTGAGGTATTTCTGTGGCCTTTCCAGTTGTTGTAGATGTCTTGTGAGGTACATACCAAAAGGGGCACTGTACTCTATAATGGGTCTAATGAGTGATGAGTAGAGGGGAACAGTGACCTCTTTTTTTTCTGGATGAGAAACCTTTTGTGATGAGGTGTGCCACGTAGAAGGATTTCCTGACTACTGTGGCAATGTGATGATCAAAGGAGAGACTACTGTCCACCTGTGTCCCAAGGTCTCTTATCACACTTTTGGTGTTAAGTATACCACTGCCTATGTTGTAGTTCATGGGTACAGAGTTTTTACCAAAGGGGATGACAATGCACTTTTTGGCACTGAGCTTGAGGCCATGGCTTTGACACCAGGCATTTGTCTCAGTGAGGCCTTTTTGTAGGATGTCCACATCATTAGGAGTTTCAATTATGGCTCCTAGTTTTCAGTCATCTGTGAACTTCATTAGCCAAAGACCTTCTGTGTTAGCCTGTACTTCAGAGAAGGAGATACCAAACAGGAGAGGACCCAGGAATGAACCCTGTGGTACTCCACTTGTCACTGGTCTGAAGTCGGATTTGGAGTTTGCTACTTTCACAGTGTGGGTTTTGTTAATGAGCCATTTGGCAACTCATCTTGTGACATAGGGATTTATACCTAGTTTAGTGAGTTTATCTATAATTCCAGAGTGGGGAATGGTGTCAAAAGCCTTGGTGTAAGATCTAGATAGGCTGTGTGAACCACCTTACCCTTGTCTACGGCTTTGGTGACTACATCAAAGAAGTCTATCAGGTTTAGGAGACATGATCTGCCTTTTACAAACGCGAACTGGGTGGGATCCAGAGTTTGGAGATTATCAATGTCTTTGTTTATAAGTTCCACAATGATACGTTCCATGGCCTTGCAGACCAGGCTCGTCAGGCTAATGGGGCAGTAGTTCCCGGGGTCCGTGGTGGCTCCCCCCTTGTGGAGTGGGATAACCGTTGCTGTGCGCCATTCAGCAGGCATAAAGCCTGAGATAAGGCTATGATTGAACATGGTACTTAAGTGGGGTGCCAGTTCATTCTGTAGTTCGTGTAGAATGCCTGGGATGTTGTCTGGTCCCATGGATGCTGTGTTCTTGGCTTTGGAGAGTGTGTTTTTTACCTGTGCAGCCGTGATTACAAGAACTTTGCATTCTTCTGATATAGAGATGAGCTCTTTAGGGGGTGAGAGGGGGGTAAAGTTAGCACTGAACCTATCTGCTAGGATGTTGGCAATATCATTTGGGTCTGTATATTTGGTGCCATTGTGCTGTAACTCAGAGCAGATCTGAGTGTTGCCATTCAGATTCTTGACACAGCTATAGAATGCTTTGTGATTGTCTTTAGAATCAGTGGCGATTTTGTTTTCATAACTAGCTTTGGAGGATTTTATCAGGGATCGCAGCTTCTTACTGAGGCTGACCAGGGAGCTCCTCCACTTGTGGGATTTTACTCTCTTTTGCAAGAGTTTCTTCCTTCTGTTGTACAGTTTGTTTATGGCAGGGGACCACTAAATTGGCTTCCTTTTTTTGGAGGATAGCATCTTGGTTCTGTTTGGGATAGCACAATCCATGCACTCTTGTAAGTGCTTATAAAATGCAATTGTGTAGGATTCAGTAGTCATAACTCATGGGTGTCATGAAGTTCACCACTTCTGTCTTAAGAAGCATGAAGTTGGCTTTGGAGAAATTTTTTACCATGGTTTCTTTAATGGGGGGGGGGAGGCAGGATGTGGATATCTAGGGTAATTAGCTTATGGTCGGATCGGACCAATGAGGCATTGACTTCAGGTGTGGAACACCATTCACTCATATTGGTAATGACTAGATCTAGGATATCTAGGATATTGTTGCTCCTGGTGGTGGTGTGGATAAGTTGATCCAGGGCACTGGAGTTTATGAATTCCAGAAAGCGTTGAGCGAAGGAGTTGGTACATGAGTAGTTTTCCCAGACAAGATTATCCCTAAGTGATTTTGCCATCTTTCACAATCTATATCATTTTTATGTATTTTATTAATATTGTAATTAACAGTATTTTAGTCTTATTAGAACTGATTCGCAGTTTATTCTGGAATATTTCTGTTGCTTGGAATACTACAGTAAGAGAAGAATTGCAGTTAGTTTAAGTTTATAGGATGTCATCTGCAAATAATTGTATTTTGGGGATTAACTTATTTATTATCGTGCTTTTGATGTGTTTATTTGATCTTATATAATTTGTAAAATGTTCCATAACTAGAGCAAAAAGCAGTGGGGACAAGGGACAACCCTGTTTAGTACCTTTAGTAATTATGATTGATTGTATATGAGCCTGCCAACAAACTCCTGATTAATATTAGTAAATCTCACAATCATCTCAATACTGGCTTTGCTCCTGCACTAATATCCTAAAATGCTCTCACTGCTCCTGCACTAATCCTAGAGACTACACTATATAAAAAAAAAAAAATTTAAATTCTAGTATCTTATTTTTATCTTTTAAATCATATTTTCATGCCATTTTGTGTGTGAAATATTACAACATATTTTTTTTTCTCGGCTCCCTCTAAAAAAAACACATATATCCAGTTGGACTAGCCCGGTCAACAAATGTAAAATAAAATAAAATAAATAAAATAAATATACAAAGGAGTTTTCATAGAGAAGTGTTATTAGTTGTAAGAAATTGTTTGAAAAATTACATTCCAACAGTACTAATAGTAAGTACTGCCATTTAACGTATCACATGCAGTTTTTTTGAATTATTAGTATAATCAATTATTGATAGTATTCTCTTGATATCATAGGTGTTCTTGTTCAGTATAAACCCAGTCTAATCATTGTTTTTCAACACTGGAAGAAATTGTTTTATTTTAGAGGCATAGATTGTCATGAATATTTTTAATCTATATTTAATAATGTAATTGGTCTATATGAAGAACATTCTGTTGAGCCCTTGTCAGGTTTTAAAATTGGGAATATTAGGGTGTATTTCCAGGATGGTGGTACCTTTCTAAGTCCTTTAACTATTGAAAATATATAGTAAAATACTCAAAGCATCCTTAGTCATCACTTTGTATAGCTCAGGAATTATATCATGATTTCTAGATGTCTTATTGGGATTTAATTTATTAATTTTAATTTTGAGTTCAGACATTGGTATAGGCTTGTCAGTTATTTTTATTTGACAATCTGACCATCTATTTTTAGAATATTATTTTATAAATGTTTTAATTAGATATTGTGTATCCATTATTTGTGTTGATTTATCTTACTAAAATGAGACCTGAAAACATCCAGAATATATTTCAGTAACCACTTTTTTATTACTAGAGGAGTATAATTATTTGATGTGGTTAGATTTAACAATCATTGTTCTAGTAGCCAATTTATGTATGGATTCAGGATTTATGGAATAATTAGTTATTTTAATCCTTTCTAAATGTATCATAGTTTTATGTTGTAAAATTTCTAAATATTTACTGTTTAAGGTGTTTATTTCTTCTGTTAAGTTATTTTAACTTATAAATTTTCTTCAGTAAATTTGTCGATTCTATATCCGATTGTTTCTTTTTTGTGCATACCAACTTGTAATTTTGTCAAAAAGGTATGTTTTTTAAGAGTCTCATACAAAAATCTCTGAGGTGTTACCTGTATGATTAATTTCAATAAAAGTTTGTATTTCTTTATTAAGGAACTCTTTAAAGTCTCTCATATTGGTTATATATGCAGGAATCCTTTTAATTGGGATGCTGTTCCTAGAATTAAATATAATAGGTTCATAGGTGTTTACTAGGCTAATGACCACAAGGGCCTTTTTAAGCCTAGCCATGCATCCCAAGTCTCTGATGAGTTCTGATACCCTTGATAACTGTAAGCATGGGCCTGGGAGAGGAACCATTTACAGGTTACCTGTTTGCATCAGAGACATAGGTACCAAACCAGGGATGAATTTCCATTCCCCATCCAGATGTCCAAGTTGCACTTGAATTGAATTAGGAAGGAACTGAGCTTCACATGGATGGGGAGCCTGTTTCATAAACTAGGTAGTCTCTGTGATACATACCGATCTCTCCAGCAGGTCCTATTTATATCACAGGCAAGGTTTAAGTCTTTAGAACAGGTAATTCTGGTACTGTTTGTTTTGTGGCTATACAGGAGGTCCATCAGAGTGGGGTCAGACAATGTCCTGCATGCCAGGTATAGCTCTCTCCTCAAAAGCCTGTAGGAGACAGAATACTGGGATAGGGCCTTGAGGCAGTCTGCATAAGACCTATTACTTCTGCCCTGTATTATTTTAGTGAGGAACCTCTGTGGACGTTCCAGTTGTTGGATATGCCTGGTTAGACACATACCAAAGCAGGCATTGTACTCAGTGATAGGTCTGAAATGTTATTGCATTATAACCCGACAGTGGGCAAAAGACTGCCTTAACGTTACCTGTTCTCATTTGAAACATATATGCTATCTGTTAATGATTGTGACCCATGCCTGTGTGAGAAATGTGTAAAGAAGAGTGAGTCTGGTACTGAAAACTCATTTATATCTCTCATATTATATTGGTCAGGGAACTCCATCAAAGCCTTGACTGAGGCAGGTTTCTTCCTTTAAAAACTAGTGTTGGTATGTGTTGGTATCCTTGTCAGGTAAAATACAATTAGTCACTGCAAAAATGTTTCCCTTTGATATTTATATTTCTCCCAAACTGTTTAATTGCTTGTATTCCCAATCTAGGTATCCAATAGACATTAGTAAAAGTGTATAGTTTCCTTTGAATCTCTAAATTCACTGAACAAACCATGCCTTTTTCATCACTAAATGTATTCAGGATTTTAGGTAGAGGCAAAGAATATTTCCATAATATTATCATAATATTATTTTGTTTATAATGATAGCTAGTTAATACATAATTGTGTTTAGTAGTATGTCTGTCCAAATCTTCTTTTATTAAACATGTTTCCTGTAAAAGATAACTTGGGAATCAAATATTTTTTAAATTTGTATAAATTACCCCTTTACAACCATTATTTAATCCATTGAATTAATTGCTATGCATTTCAAGTTGGCCATACTACTGAAATATGAAAAAATATGTATTACATATAATACCGTCATACATTTGTTAAACTGTATAAACTGTTGTTCCAGGTTTGTATTGTTTAGAACATTTAAATTTTTGTACTATTTATTGTAATTTTTCTAATGTTTGTTTATATTCATACTGTCTGTACATTTTTTGATATTTCTTCTTTGTATAACATGGAGCTTTTTCTCCCCATGCTTCCACTGAAAAAGGGCCTCCAGCTCAGTCAGACACTCCCGGTAAACAAATGGAAAATAAAATAAATAATACGGCCCAGAAAAACTATTAATCTGAAATTGTCAATCTTATTTTATCCTTGACCAATGGTTTGGTTCCAAGCATCGGAACTGTGTCAGCAGTTTCCACAGCTCGCGCAGGCCAAAATCTCTCAAGCTTCAGCCATACCCATAAATGCATCTCTACTAGTTACCTCATATCTCATTTGCCACTTTTTTGGACAGACACATTTGCCTTCATTCTCGAGCTAAGTCAGTTTATTTATTTTTCTTTACTTATTTTTCCACTAAGTCTAGTCTAGCTTATTTCTTCTGTTTTTTTTTTCACCTACCCTATTACTTGGGTAAACCATTATTACCATTATTTTCTGTCCCTTTTGTACACATTGTGAACTTTCTTTCTGCCATTGATGGTAGATTTCTTCCCCTTCCTTACAGTTTAGTGTACTCTTTCTCTATAGCCCTTTAAAAAATTATCTTGTTTTTAGTTGCTTTTGAATCTTTACAAGTGGCTGTAATTGCTCCAACCCTTTGTCGTGAGTATGTGAGGTGAGAATGCCTTTTCTTATTAGTATGGCTGAGAAACTTAAGGGCCCTTCTGGCTTTAAGAAATGTCAAGAGTGTGGCCACAAACTTCCTTCTTCAGACATACATGCTTTGTATGTCTACTGTTTGGGACCATATCACCTGCAGGAAGATTGCAGTATTTGTCATGGATTCAATCACCGAGCCTTAGTAGAGAGAAAAAATAGGCTGATATTAAAAGGTTTAATTCTTACTGCCTTCAATGAGGCTATATCTGCTAAAAAAAAGTAAGACTGATATTTTGTCACCTTCCTCCTCTTCTCCTTCCTCTGGGAAGGCCAAAAAGAGAAATATGTCTATGCTGTCTTCTCCAGTGGTGACTGTTAAAAAAGTGAAATCGTCTGTGCCAAAACGTTTTTCAGCTCTGATGAGTATTGGTACTGTGGTGTCTGCACCAACACCTTTCATTGCATCTAAACCTTCAAGGGCTTTTGGTGCAGATTCAAACTGATGGCTCGGTTCCACAGATCCAGGCTCCGAACACTGTTTTGGTGCCGAGTGGTTCGACACCTAGTATTTCTATTTGGCAAACACCTAGGTGTCAATATTCCCCATCTATTGATCCCTTTACTGGGTAATTACTGGAGGACTTTTTACATAGACCCAAGTCATCTTCTGTGTCCTCTATCCATTCTACCAAAAGCCTCACAGAGACAGACGTGGAGAGACTGGTGGAGAAAATGTTATGGGTGAGAGGAATTTCAGGTGTTCCCTTGGCTCCAACCCCTTTGGCTGCCAAACATTCTTTCACTGTGTTGATTAATCCTCCTCTAACCTTCTCTGAGGCCTTGGAGATTTCATCTTTGAGTTTTCTAGTGTCAGCTGCATCGGTTTTGACAGTCACTGTTACTTTTGCACCGATTCAAGCTCTGAGATCTTCAGCTCTGTCAGATCCGGAGACTTCCCAGGGCCATGACTGCCTTGTTGGCCCCATGGGGCAGGAGTCAACTCCTCTTTTTTAGGAGCCATCCCTGCACCTTGGGGCTTCAGCTAGGGTTAGTGCTGGACTGACTTCTGTCACAAGGGCTTTCTCGGAGTGTGGCGTGAATATGGTTCCAAGGCAGTCTGTCTCAGTTCCAGGCTCCCTTTCTTCTTTGGCAGGGTCAGCCTTCAAAGTCATGGAGAGGTTCTTGGCTGCCAAGGCACTCAGTTGACCTCTTCTTCCTTGAAGCATGTTCCTTTGTCTAGTCCAGTTCTCCAGCCAGCTCTTCCACTGTGACAGGGAGTGCTAAAACCTCAGGACACTCAGATTCAGATTCTGTCTTCTTCAAATACCTCTCAGCCCACCCACTTGAGGAGGTCCCTCTAAAAAAAGTGCAAAAGGAAGCACATAGATTCCCCGCAGTAATCCATCATGGAAGGTATTGATTTTGATGATGAGAAAGAGTCCCCCCCCCAAAATCACCTCCTGATGTCTCCCTTGGAGACATCCTGGAAATTGTGAAGCAGAGAGGTGCTTGGAAGTCCCAAAACCCTACCCTTGAAGAACCAGTATACCTGCAGGCTTTTCACACTTGCCCATCCACCTCTTGGGTGACTCTGCCCACTGATGAAATTATCCAGTTGATTGCTCAATGGGTGTGGAAAGCACCTGACTCCATTGAATCTATTCCCAGGAGACCAGATAAAATGTTATCCCCTCCAGAAGATAAACATAGTGGCGACCACAAAAAAAAGGAACTAGCTGAGGAACGTTCCTCTGTCCATCAGCCCAGCAGAGAGCCCTGGACATTGGATAGGTTTGGCAAGCAGATTTATGCTTCATCGACCTTTGCATTACGGTGTCTGAATTTTTTGGCACATTTCACCAGGCTTCAAAGGAATCTGATCAAGGTGCTCTCAGCCTGGCAGGAGCTGTCTCTGATGAGGTATAAGACAAAGTTGCCTCTCAGTTAGCTACCATGGAGTCTGTGTCTAATTTGTCCCTGAGACTCATTGCACATGCAGCTGAAGGGACTACCAGAGCAGTGATTTCAAGTGTAGCCATAAGGAGACATGCTTGGATGCAACTTTGTGATTTTGCGGAACAATTTAAGTCTTCATCCGTCAATGTACCCTTTGACGAATCGTCCTTATTTGGCCCAAAGGTTAGAAAAACATTACCCAGGTGTGAGAAAGATGGACAGACCATATCTGCTGTGGGTATACATCTTTCTCCTCCTCAAAGACCTTTTTCCAGGAATCAGAGAGTGGGTGGAAAAATGTGGTTCAAAAAATCCAGATTGCCTTTTCAAGACACATGTGGACAAAGTTCCCCCAGGGGCAGAGGGGGAACTTTAATGGAAGATGCCACCCACATGGCAGAGGTGGACCACAAAAGCAGGGTTTTAGAGATTCCTTTTCTGGGAAACCCTATCAGTGTTCCTGAATGGAGGTCCAATTGCCTTCTTCTGGAGGTAGTCGGGGGACACTTATCCCTGCACCTAAATGCCTGGCTAGAAATAACATCAGATAACTGGGTGCGGAGAATTATATCCAGAGGCTATGTCGTACCATTCTCTCTCCCCCCTCCCTTTACGAGAAGAATACCCTATGTTCCACCCAGTCAGAGGAAACCAGCAGTCTTAGAGATCCATAGACTAGTATAAAAAAAGAGTCATTCAAGAAGTCCCACCAAACCAGTTAGAGTCCGGAAGTTACTCAAGATTATTTTTAGTGCCAAAAAGACAGGGGACTGGAGACCAATTTTTGATCTCAGTTTATTGAACAAATCCATTCGACAAACAAGATTCTGGATGGTCACAGTACAGTCCATTCTCCCCTTTCTGGAGAAGGATGACTGGATGTGCTCAACAGACCTTCAGGATGTATATTACCACATAAAAATGGACAAATGCTCTAGGAGGTTCCTCTGCTTCAAGCTGTGAGGCAGTCACTATCAGTTCAGAGTTCTGCCCTTTGGTCTCACTGCAACCCCAGGATGTTCACCAAATGCATGGCAGTAGTAGCAGCTCACTTGAGATGCTAGGATTCTGGGTGTTTCCATATTTGGATGACTGGCTGATTACCGCTCTGACCAGGCATCTGTTGATTATAGTGAGAGATTACATCCTACATACTTGTTCCAATCTAGGAATTACAAAAAATCTCAAATGACTCCAACTCAAACTTTAAAGTTCATAGGAGCAAAACTAAATACAACAACGTTCATAGCCTCCCTCCCACCAGAGAGATTAGAAAAAATCAGGGAACAAGTTGGAAAGATACAGCCAAATAACAAAGTACCAGCCCATCTAGTTTTACAAGCCCTGGGTTCTGTGGCGGTGACAATAATTCTAGTTCCCTTGGCAAGATTTTATATGCAAATTCTTCAATAACTAATTGCAGCTCAGTGGTCTATACTCCACCAGCCTATGTTGGATCAAATCACAAAAAACAGTCTTTGCAGAAAGGATCAAGCTTGGTGGATGCATTCAAGGACATTCTTCTAGGTTGCTCCTTTGTCCCACAACAGCCCAAGGCCATAGTAACCACAGATGCCTCCCAGATGGGGGGGCAGCATTATCTGGTCAGGACTGTCCAGGGTACTTGGTCTTCCATCGAGGCCAGTTTGCATATCAGTGTCCTAGAAATGAGAGCAGTGCTTTTATCATTACAAGCCTTTCAAACTCTTCCCCCTGTAGGGACTGTCTGTAGTTTGCTATATCACTAAACTAAAGTAAAATCCAAAAATGGCTTCAAAATAAAACCAATAAATCACAAAGAAGCCACCAAGGGGAAACAAAGCCTCGAACAGCCCGGAATCTCCACCAAAAAGTTTATTGAAAAATAAAATCTAACATTAACACAATATTACAAATACGTTGTTGTTTAGTATGAACTTCATCAGATTTACAATGAATCTACATTACATTTATACTAGTTTATCTTAATGAGTTAACCAATCACATTGTGCTTATTTGATTAAAACCACGTAAATTAAACTGTCAATTAATGAAAAGTTTTTTAAAAACATATACACATAACATCCATTCTTGTAATAAACCTATTTTTTATGTATGAAAATATGTATTAAAAAAGTAAGAAGAAAATATGTCATGAAACACATTTATGAACCATAGGATTATTGTGACTGTTTTTTATTATAACATTCCTTCTAGTGGATTCTTCAAAAAATACATATAAAAAGAGTCCCATTAAAATAATGAATCATACATATTATAGGTTCATAGGTAGGTACTAGGCTATCTGCCCGAGGGCATTTATAAGCCTAGCCAGAGTGTGTCTGCTTTCGCCACCCCATTGATTAATTAACTGATCCTCTGTCAAGCAGAGCCAATGAAGTGATCCCAGGGGTGTATTTTCTGTTACCCATTCACTCGTCAAGGTTTCTCTTGAAGAGTGTTAGTGAGGGGGCTCTGCCTGATGTAATTTGGAATTTTATTCCAAAGCATGGGGAGTCCTGAAACACATTTATGAACCACAGGATTATTGTAACTGTTTTTTATCATAACACTTCCTCTACTGGATTCTTCAAAAAATACATGTAAAAACAGTCGCATTAAAATAATGAATCATATATATTAGACCATTACTCTCTAATAGTACATATTATACCAAGGGGAAAAAAGTGTGTTTGAAAATTTAATAAATATAACCATAGTATATAAACTAAAAAACATTAAAAAGCTTAAAAAACTTAGGAATAAAACTGCCTATAACTTGGCTGCTCTAAGTTTCAATAAGGGAGCTATAGATATGTGTTAATTTAAGCCTGAAATTTTATTAGCCTGTAAGGTGATCTGCCGCCATAATTCTCTGTATTCAATACATTCTTCCCATAGACCACTAGATAAAGAGGGATGGTCGAGGAGGTATTGAATACATATATACTATTAAGAGAGTAATGGTCTAATCTACCTGAAATCAGCTGGACGTATAAGTGAATTTAAGTACACTTTTATCTGCTCTTTTGCATATAGTACTGTATTTAATTTGCTTATTTGTATTTTTCACTGAATATTACTCAGCCGAAGTTGTGGCTGTCTCTCTACAGTTAGTTCCCCACCACCCTCCCTCCCTGTTCTTGTTTTGGTATTAATGTTGGTGGCTTTGAAACTGCCCACCATTCTTGTAGATTTGTATTTGGATACTCCTTCTGGGGCCATCTGATTTGCTCACTCAGATGAGTACAGTGAGATCATATTCTGATTTCAGGCACTCCTACTGTGTACAAAGAGAGCATTTGGGAAGGACAACCCCTGTAGCCTCTTAATCCTGCTCTGTTCTACCCCCCACACACACACACATATATATATATATATATATATATATATATATATATCTTATTCATCTGCTCTTACTGTAACTGTATTAGTTGTTCTTTTGCGTGCTGTTATCTGTTTAGTCACCTTTACTCTGCACTTATTACTGCTTGTTAGTAGCCTTCAAATTTACTGCCTTCTGCACTTGTTTTTTAGTCATTTGTTAATTTAATTGCACTTATTTGAACTGTATGTGCCGTAGTGTTGCTACACGCTCAGGTGTGCTGGCCTGCACTACAATTTGAATTGTATTTACTGTTGTTTTCGCTGCTTTTCTTTAACAAATAAAAAAAAATTCTAAGCTTGTTTCCTGCCTTTCCTGTAACTAGTCAAGTCCAGATACAGACTTGCTGTATCCAGGACTGTTGGTAAGCTTCTGAGCCCCCCAAGCCTTTTTGTGTTGGAGGGAAGCCTTCTAGCTTATCAGTGGGAGTGGTAAGCACTATATGTAGCCTATCTACCATGGGAAGAGTGGGTTTTGGCCCTGAAATTGTAGTTCATTGGCCGTTTGGGCAGTTTTTCCATCTCTTTCTATTTTCTGGTTAAGAGCCTGTTTTGCTTTTGGTCCCTGCCTTTCCTAGAACTAGTGTAATGCAGGTACAGATTTGCTGTATCCAGGACTGTTGGTAAGCTTCTGAGCCCCCGCAAGCCTTCTGTATTGGAGAGAAGCCTTCTAGCTTATCAGTGCGAGTGGTAAGCACTAGGTAACCTATCTATCACAGGAGGAGTGGTTTCTGGCCCAGAAATTATAGTTTATTGGCCGTTTTGGAAGCTTTTCCATCTCTTTCAACCTTCTGATTTAAAAGCCTGTGGTTGCACTTGTTTCCTGCCTTTCCTGTTACTAGTCTAGTCCACGTACAGATTTGCTGTATCCAAGACTCTTTGTAAGCTTCTGAGCCCCCCAAGCCTTTCCATGTTGGAGGGAAGCCTTCTAGCTTATCAGTGGGAGTGGTAAGCATCAGGTAGCCTACTTACCACAAGAGGAGTGGTCCCTGGCCCAGAAATTGTAGCTATTGGCTGTTTGAGCAGTTGTTTTCCATCTCCTTCAACATTCTGGTTTAAAAGCCTCACTTGCGCTTGTTTCCCACCTTTCCTATAACTAGCCTAGTCCGGTTACAGAGTTGCTGTATCCAGGATTGTTAGTAAGTTTCTGAGCCCCCAAGCCTTTCTGTGTTGGAGGAAAGCCTTCTAGCTTATCAGTGGGAGTGGTAAGCAGTAGGTAGCCTATCCTCCACAGGAAGAGTGAGTTTTGGCCCAGAAATTGTAGTTTATTTGGCCGTTTGGGCAATTTTCCATCTCTTTCAACTTGCTGGCTTAAAAGCCTATGTTTGTACTTGTTCCCCACCTTTCCTGTAACTAGTCTAGTCCAGGTACAGCTATATTCCAGGACTCTTTGTAAGCTTCTGAGCCCCCCCAAGCCTTTCTATGTTGGAGGGAAGCCTTCTATCTTGTCAGAGGGAGTGGTAAGCATTAGGTAGCCTATCTACCACAAGAGGAGTGGGTTCATGGCCCAGAAATTGTAGCTATTGGCCATTTTTTTTCCATCTCTTTCAACATTCTGGTTTAAAAGCCTCACTTGCACTTGTTTCCCACCTTTCCTGTAACTAGCCTAGTCCAGATACAGAGTTATTGTATCCAGGACTGTTGGTAAGCATCTGAGCCCCGTAAGCCTTTCTGTGTTGGAGGAAAGCCTTCTAGCTTATCAGCGGGAGTGGTAAGCACTAGTAGCCTGTCTACCATGAGAGAAGAGGTTCTTGGCCCAGAAATTTTAGTTTATTGACCATTTGGATAGTTTGTCCGTCTCTTTCATCTTTCTGGTTTAAAAGACCACATCTGCACTTGTTTCCCATCTTTCCTGTAACTAACCTACTGGGTAGCACTAGAAAGCCTTAAACTGATACAAGCCTTCTAGCTTAGGAGAGAGATTTTGGAGTAATTAAGTATCAGTTTTCTGTACTTTCTTGCTGTACTTAACTGTTTTCCGCCTAAATACAGATTTTCCAGTGTTTATTGTGATTTAAAAGCTTGTTTTTTTTCACATTGTACTTATTTGACTGCCTGCACTTTTAAAAAGTTGTTTTTTGTTTAAATAATTTGTTTAACTGTTGTAGGCTACACACTAAAGTGTGATAGCCTTTTCTGATTGTTTGTAGTCATTTAAAGCTGTTTTAAGTATATTTTTACTGCTTTTGCCTTATCTTTTCAAAAAAACAAAAAAAATTCCTTTTTTCCCACCTTTCTAAGCTAGTATAGTCCAGTTTTCAGGCTAGTGTTGAATTCAGGGCTGTGATACTAGTTTCTGAGTTGCCCATACCTTACTTGGATAGAAGGAAGTTTCTCTGTTCACCTGTGAGAGAGGGGAGCTTTGAGCAACCTATCTGTTCCTGGAGGAGTGGTTCCAGCCCAGAAGTTAGTAGTTTATTGGTCATTTTGGGCTAATTTCTATCGCTTTCATTTCCCTACTATAAAAACCATGTTTGCACAGTTAGCTACGGTTAAATGATTCCTGTCTCCACTAAGTCCCCTCTTCAGTTTTTCCCTTGAAACTAGTCTAACTCTCAACCTAAGCACTCAGAAAGCATCTTACAGCCCAGCACTTGCTCAGACCTAATAGCAAGCACTAATATACCTTGACACTGATTGCCCAGCAGGGCAAGGCTCTTTATTCACCCTTCACCAATCAAGCGACTAAGCAGCTCATCCTACTATTCAGGCATGACCAAAGGGCAACTTCAGGTGCACTCTCCAGTCCAGCTGGTGAATCTGGGTATCCTGAGGCAATGTTACAACTGCCTCATGTACACAGACAACCCTCTCATCCTACCACAAAACACTAACATATGCGAGAGATGCAATTATACAGCCAAACTGGAAGATAAACGGTCTCCACCCAAGACTGGAACAGACAGTCAAGAGGAGAAGGTTAACACTTGCACCACAACTCCAGCCGCACACAGACCTACTAAAACAGCACTGGCAAAAAATACACATAAATACACAAAATCATACTTGGAGGCTCTAAATAAAAACCTGCAAAAGCATCAGAAACCTCCAAAGCAGCCGCCCAAAACAACCTGCACTTCCCGTCACAAACCAGACAACACATAAAACACAAAATCAGTGTGCCGCACAATCACAGCCCTTAAGGCGAAATAACATACCTAACACACTAGTAATAGGTGACTTTATAGTCAGGCACACCAACGTCCCACTCACTAGGCTGGATAAGCAGAAGGTTACTGTTAGCTGCCTGTTGGGAGCCAGAATCCACCACATAACACAAGCACTCAGGTCATTCCAGAACAAGTACAAATATGACTCTGTCATTGTTCATATTGGTGTGAATGACCTGAGACCTACCTCCCTAGACTACATGAAAAGAGACATGGAAGAGCTCTCTGATCATGTAGCCCAGGTTGGTACGACCCTGACCCTGAGTAGCATCCTGCCTTCACCAAGAATGATACCTCAGTATAAAGAAAAAATGATCAAGTTCAATAATTGGCTAAGCTTCTGGTGTCATTCAAAGGGGATCCAGTGTCAGTCAGCCTGGGACGACATGCTCAACAAGCCGCGTTGCTTTGCAAGAGACTGCTTGCACCTGTCACCCCTAGGCTTTCGAATACTGGCCAAGGCTCTTGCTGCCCCCATAGTGCCTTTTTTAGGCAAGGCTCAAAAGTCAAACCCACCTCCGTAAACAGCACAGTTAACAAAAAACTGAGGCTTATGTTACTCAATGCCAGGAGTTTAAATCTCAAAATGCATGCGCTCAAAGCACTCCTCAGTATGGAGATCATCGACATCTGTGCAGTTACTGAAACCTGGTTCAAGGCTCCAGAGAGCACCCCAGCACTACTGGGCTACAACTCATACCACACTTTTCGGCCACAGAACACGGACCGAAACACAAAAGGAGGGGGTGTATCCATATTCATCAAGGATACCTACACCTCCAGGTTAGTGGCGCAGCATGATACCTCTGAGTTCATCCATGAGCAACTAATATCAGGCAAATCTGCAATGCAAATTGTGGCCTGGTACAGATCACCCTCCATGACCCAGGACCACCACTACACCTTTCTGGAGACACTGGAAAACATGAAGGTCCTACCAAAGACCCTGATATTGGGTGATTTCAATTACCCTACCATTCACTGGGAAAACTACTCGAGTACAAATTCCCAGGCCTAGCGCTTCCTGGAATTCATCAACTCAAATGCCTTGGATCAGCTGGTAAACTCCCCTACCAGAGGTGAAAACATATTGGACCTGGTCATCACCAACATGGGCGACAGGTGTTCCACACCTTAGGTCAACCCATCACTGGTTAGATCAGACCATAAACTAATCACTCTGGATGTCCACACCCCACCACCACCCCCAACTAAGGAAACCACAGTAAAAACTTTTCTAAAGCAAACTTCACTTTACTTAACACAGAGGTGGTAAGTTTCACAGCCCCCATGCTAAAGGATAACGCTGCCCAAGATGCGGAAACCTTTAAAAATGCACTCTATGAGCAACTGCAAGGATGCATGGATTGTGCCATCCCTAGCAAAATCAAGACTCACTCCTCTAAGAGAAGGAAACCAGTTTGGTGGACCCCTTCAATAAACAGGCTATACAATAGAAGGAGGAAACTAGTTCAGAAAAAAAGCAAATCCCAAGAAGGAAAGACATCCCTGATCAGTATCAGTAAGAAACTGAGGTCGCTCATGAAATCATCCAAGGCTAACTTCGAAAGAAAGCAGCCAAGGATTCAGAAGTACAGGCAAACACAGGAGGACTATGGCTAACCAAGTTCGTCGATGATTGCAAACTGGGAGTCATAACTGACTCTCCGGCTGACACAGACATCCTCCAAAAGGGCCTTACTTTGACGGACACCTGGTGTCAAAGTCATGGCCTCAAGCTAAATGCCAAAAAATGCATTGCCATCCCGTTTGGGAAAAACAAAACACCCACAAATTACCACATAGGTGGCAGCTCCCTTAATACAGAAGAGGTAATAAGAGATCTGGGGACCCAGGTAGATAGTAATCTCTCCTTTGACAATCATATTGCCAAAGTAGTTAGGAAATCCTTCTATGTGGCCCATCTAATTACTAAAGGGTTCGCATCTAGAAATAAAGAGGTTATAGTTCCCCTCTACTCATCACTCATTAGACCCACCATGGAGTACAATGCCGCATGTGGGATGTACCTCACAAGACACTTCCAACAGCTGGAAAGACCACAAAAGTACCTCACCAAGAGAATTAGTGGTCTCAAACATATGTCCTATGCAGCCCAACTAAAAAAACTCTGGCTGTACTCAGTGGCATATCACTTACTCAGAGGTGATCTCTGCCTGACTTACAAAGCCATGTCCAACTCAGAATTGATGGACATGCTCCACCTAAAGAAATCCAAGTCACTGCGAGCCACGCGCTAAACCTCACCACAACAATAAATAGAACATGCTGGAGGGATAGATTCCTGTCACAGAGACTCCCCATGCTTTGAAACAAAATTCCAAATTATATCAGACAGAGCCCCTCACTAACACTCGTCAAGAGAAACCTTGACGAGTGAATGGGTAACAGAAAATACACCCCTGGGATCACTTCATTGGCTCTGCTTGACAGAGGATCAGTTAATTAATCAATGGGGCGGCGAAAGCCAACACACTCTGGCTAGGCTTATAAATGCCCTCGGGCAGATAGCCTAGCACCTACCAATGAACCTATAAGATATATGATTCATTATTTTAATGGGACTGTTTTTACATGTATTTTTTGAAGAATCCACTAGAAGGAGTGTTATGATAAAAAACAGTTATAATAATCCTATGGTTCATAAATGTGTTTCATGACATATTTTCTTCTTACTTTTTTAATACACTTTTTTAATACATATTTTCATACTAAAAATAGGTTTATTACAAGAATGGATGTTATGTGTATATGTTTTTTAAAAAAAACTTTTCATTAATTGACAGTTTAATTTATGTGGTTTTAATCACATAAGCACAATGTGATTGGTTAACTCATTAAGATAAACTAGTATAAATGCAATGTAGATTAATTGTAAAGCTCACATCTGATGAAGTTCATACTAAATTAATATTTGTCTTTTGTCTAGTGCGGGTAAATATAAATTAACTGTTTTTATTATATTAATTTATATAGATGTAATTTTTATATTTTTTCTAAAATCTCAACAATCAAGTAACACAGACAGAACTCCTTAGCCTCATATGAAAGCTCTCAGATAAATGAATAAAATGATGCTGAGAGTATGCGTGAAACTTGAGTGGTTGCTGGGGTATTTCTACGTTGTTTGCAAAATATTACAAATTTAATAGTTACTGTGTTTACTGTGACTTATACAATGTGGTTTAAGACCTAGAACCTAAGGAATACTACCACTATAAAAATAGATGTGCTGAACAGTTTGCCATTTATACTTATTTCATAACCCTTTTACTCCCAGAGATATGAACATTTGTTTGAAATGTGAGGACATAATTTGATTCTGTCAAAAGGCTTAGGCTCCACCCGCTGGAAGTTACAGTGCAAACTTCCTGAGCTCCACTGGAGTGAATGAGTTAAGGATCTTATTCCTCCCTGTTACAATCTATTGTTCAACCTCCCTTTGAACCTTCTGCTGAATGTACCTTAAATACTTATCTTGGAAAACCTTATTCCATGTAGCAGTAACTTCTGCCAGGAGGATTTCAGAATTACAAGCTTTATCTTGCAAGCTTCCATATTTGATTTTTTATAAAGACAGAGTTGCCTTATGGACGAATCCCTCCTTTCTTCCTAAGGTAGTATTGGACACTAATATTAAACAGACTATTAATCTTCCAGTATTCTTTCCCAGTTTTTCTAATAAAGGAGAATACACCCTTCATTTGTTGGATGTTCACAGTTATGTTTTTACCTGTGCAGAACTAAAGAATCTGAATTTATGTTCATTTGATCTTCAACATGTGGGTATAGGCACTGACATCTGTGCCAAGCCAGCCATATCCAAGCTATGGTGCTAAAACTGAGCTTCTCCTCTACCCATAACGCCCCCTCTCTCCCTTACTACTTCAGATCTCATTTGCTGCCATTCGAGAAATAGCGGGTCAACTGAGCTCCTTGTTTTTGAGAGTTTTTCTAATCCAGTATAGCCTTGTTACAGCTACTGTTTTTCTCTTTTCTATAGATTTCTTTTCTTTACCCTACCCTCATGTTCTTTGCATTAAAAAAATAAAATAAAATCCTTATTGGGCTATCAGGTTCCTATTTCTAATTTGCTCTATTTATTCTACTTTTGGATATGGCTGCAAAATCTGACAAAGAGAAGGCTGTGGGTTTTAAAAAGTGTATTGGGTGTGGACCCAAGCTTCACCCTTCAGATGCCCACACCCTGTATGTTTAGGCCCAATCCACCTGGACTCTGAGTGCTCCCTTTGTGTGGTTTTCAGTGCCTGTACTATCGTGGACACAAGGACTAAACTTATTTTAAAGGGCCTGTTACCTAGTTCAGCTTTTGTGGGCAATGGGACTCGATCCCCTCCAAGTCACTGGATGTGAAAAGGAGGGAAGAGGATAAGAAGGCAGAGAGAGAAAAAGAGAGAGTGAGAGGAAAGTCTAGATGCAGGGATAGACCTCCGGAAAAGCAGAAACTGCCAGATTCTTCCCTGTCTACTGGGGAACCTTCCCCTAAAGACAGCCCCATGCTGTCTTCACCGCCACCGAGTTTTTCACCTGAATCTCCTGAGATCCCATTGGCCTTGTCCAGGCATCCTTCAGGCCTGAGTCAGTGACTTCCTCTGCCAGATCATCTTGGTGTTTATCAGAGAGAGAAGTGGACCATCTGATGAGATAGTTTCTGTGGGCCCACATCCAGCTGGGGGTCCTTTCCACCCCCTCCGCTTCAAGAGAAGTGGATCCTCCCCATGTCTTTACCAGGCATCCTGCTTTCCCAAGCCCCCTGGCTTTGGGGCCTGTGGATATCAGAACTTCTAGCATCAAGGTGCCTGTGTCGATGTTTTTGGTTTCTTCGCCGACCATGGCCATGAGTTCCTCAGCACCTTTCACTTCAGTGCTGGATGGCTCTCATAACCATAGTCCTCTTGGCGGCAGGTCCGAGGGGTTGGCATCAGCATCCAAGTTTTCAGTGCCATCCCTTTCCCTCAGAGCTTCAGCACTGAGCAGCTTGGAACCAACTCAAACATTGGCACAGATGGGTTTCGGGATCTCGGTCCCAGTGGCGTCGAGTGCCTTGGTGCCAGTGCATTCAGCACCGATCTTCTGCTCTCTATCAGTGTTCAACATGGTGGAGAGGGTTCTATTGACTTCTATGTTGAGGTCCTCGATGCTACTTCCTCTGGATCTTTTCTTACTTCAGCCAGAAACCAAGCTCAGCATCTCCAGTCCTCCACTTCAGGGACAGCCTGCCCCAACCCTCCAGGGGTACCCTCCCTGTGGAGCTCCAGGTTTCCAGTTCTTCCCTGGAATGCCTCCCCCTGAAGAAATCCACCAGAAGCATGTGTGCAAGAGGAGACAGCTCAACTCCACTCCAGAGTTTGTCACCAAAGACACTGATTGAGAGAAAGAGAAGGGCACTCCAGGATCTCCACCTGATGATGTCTCCTTTGGAGACATCATGGAAATTCCACAACAGAAAGGTGGCTGGTCCTCCCAAAAGCCCAATCCAGATGAGTTTGTGTTCCTGGAGGCGTTCAGAGCAGGCCCATTTTGCATCCTGGGTGACCCCCCCCCCTGCGGACCCCTTGGTTGACCTTATTTACCCGCGGGGCGTGGAAGGAACTTGATGCAGTGGAACCAGTACCCAAGCAACCTTACAAAGTGTTAAGTGCCCTTCAGGATCGAATGTTCTGACAGAAGAGTGTCCATGTTGATGCCTTGGTGGTTGCAGCTGCCACCAAAAAGGAGCTTGCTCAAGAGAGCACCTCTGTCCATCCACCCGATAGGGAGTCAAGCACGATAGACAGGATGGGGAAGCATGTTTACACTTTAGCGACCTTCTCTTTGAGAGTGCTGAATTATATGAACATGTTACCAGGCTGCAGAGATCACTCATCGAAGAGGTATCTGCATCTACCTGAAAGTCCATGTCTGCTGAGGAGAAGATTTTCTCCACCAGACTGGCTACTCTTAAGGCCATCTCTAACAACTCTATGAGGCTCCTCTCTTATGCTATGGAAGACGCATCTAGAGCAGCCCGTTCAGGCATTGCTATTAGGTCTCATGCCTGGATGAGGCTCTGTAACTTCTCTGAGCCCTTTAAGGCATCCTTCACTAACACCCCCTTTGATGGGTCGACCTTGTTCAGCCCATCCGTGAAGGAGACTCTGACCCAGTGCAAGAAGGACAGCAAGACCCTGTCTGCCATCGGGATCAGTTTCTGTACTCCTCAGCGATCCTACTCCAGGTATCAGAGAGGTAGTAAGAAACTATGGTTCAGGAAGTGCAGGGCTTTCCATCAAGACGCACCGGCAGACTCTTCCCCTAGAGGCAGACTGGGGAATGATGCATTCAGATGCCACCCTAGAAGCAGAGAGGCTCCGCTCGGGACTCTCAATTGGACAGACCCTTCCAGCGACCCTGAAGTGTTACCCGACTGCTTCACCCTGAAGGCAGTCAGGGGTTGCTTTTCCTTATACCCATCAGCCTGGGAAGCCATCACGACAGATCAATGGGTACTAGGGATAATATCCAGGGGTTATTCAATCCCCTTCCTTCATCCCCCAAGATCCCGGAAAATTCTCCCGGATATTCTACCCACTCACAGGGAGGCAGCCAATCTAGAAATCTCCAAGCTGCTTATCAAGTGAGTCATCCAGCCCATCTCCCCAGAACTATCTGGATCGGATGTCTACTCAGGATTCTTTTTGGTGCTCAAAAAGACAGGGGGACACAGACCTATCTAGATGAAGTTCTGGATGGTTATCATTCAATCCATCCTTCCCTACCTGCAGAAGGACTTCTGGATGTGCTCGGTGGACCTCCAAGATGTGAATTACCACATAAAGATGGACAAGCTCTACAGGAGGTTCCTAAGCTTCTGGTCAAGAGCCAGACATTTCCAGTTCTGGGTACTCCCCTTTGGTCTCACCTCAGCCCCCAAGGTGTTCACCAAAATGGTAACAGTACTTGCAGCACATCTCAGGCTGCAGGGAATACATTTTTTTTCCTACATGGATGACTGGCTCCTAGTTGCACCCACTAGACACCAGCTTCTTCTAGCCAGAAACCAGTTTCTCCAATCAGCCTTGACCTTGGGCATCACAATAAATTTTCCAAAATCCAAGTTGGAACCTTTCCATTCTCTGGAATTTATCAGAACATGGCTAAACACTTCTCTGTGCAAGGTGTTCCTCACCAGCAACAGGATTTGCTCTCTTCAGCTCCATGTTCTTGTTATTCTCAAAGCTTCTCTTCCCTCAGCAGCTCATATTCTTCAAGCCCTAGGGTCGTGGCAGCAACCATTGTTATTCTACCCCTTGCAAGACTGCACATGCATATCCTTTAGTGGACCCTAGCCATACAATGGTCTCTTCTGGACAAACCTCTGTCTCATCCCATTCACCTGTCCAAAACCTGAAAATCATCCCTTCTGTGGTGGTTAGATTCCCAGAACTTGACAGAAGGTCATCCCGTCTTGGCTCCTTCTTCTGTAGCCACAGTCACCACAGATGCCTCCCAGCTTAGGGGGGTGTCATTGGCTGGGACAGACTGTTTAAGGGACATGGTCAACTTTAGAGACCAGCTTACACATCAGCATTCTGGAGATGAGGGCAGTGCTTCTGGTGTTACAGGCACTTCATTAATTTCTCCCCCAAGGAATGATTATGATACAAATGGACAACAAGCAGGGAGGAACCACATCATATCCCCTATGTCAAGAGGCCATGAGATTGTGGGAACGGGCGATTTCCTCCAACCACTTTTTTGTCACAAAGCACATTCTGGGAAGTTCCAACATCTTGGCGGACAAACTCAGCAGGACCATACTGTCTCCTCACAAGTGGTCTATGAAACAGTCAGTGGTGAACATGATCTTCCAGAAATGGGGTCAACCTTGCTATGATCTCTTTACGTCTCCTTTCAACACTAAGTACAATAAGTTCTTCACTCTGATTCTCCCCAAAGGAGGACTTCCCAGAGATGCTCTAGCTCATGCTTGCCCCCCCCCCAGTCTGCTGTATGCTTACTCTCCTCTTCCTGTTATGTCGAAATTTCTTCAGAAGGCAAAAAGATCAAAGTGCTGAGTGATCCTCATCGCTCCTTTCTGGCCTCATCAGGTTTGGTTTCCTCTCCTTTGGCCTCACAGTGTCATCCATCCCAGGATTCTCGATCCTTGTCTAGATCTGATATCCAATCTAGAGGGCGATTAACATCAGGATCTGAAAAGCCTGAAGCTCATGGCTTGACTTCTGCAGCTCCAGTGATGGCTAGAGTTCCTGGGCTGTCCTCTCCCGTGAAGCACATTGTGCTTTCTGCTCACAAGCCATCTACCAAAAAGATTTATGCAAGCAAATGGAAGGTTTTTTCCATTTGGGTATCACAACATTGTATAAATCCTTTTCCTGCCTCGATACCTTCAGTTCCTGATCTGTATCTTCAACCAAGGAGCCAGTTCCTCTACAGTTAAATTCCAACTTGCTGCCATTTCCCATTACCATGTAGGACTTAAGGATTCATGCTTGGCTGCTTCTAGATTGTGCAAAGCCTTTTTAAAAGGTACACTCCTCTTACGGCCACCAGTTAAGGATCCTACTCCCCTTTGGGACCTAACATCACCCTTTGAACCATCAGTAAAGGTGGATCTACAGTATCTATCTTGGAAGACTGCTTTATTAGTGGTCCTGACCTTATCTAAGTGGGTTTCAGAGTTACAAGCCTTTTGTATTCAGCCTCCATATGTCATATTCCATAAGGACTGCGTCTCTTAGACCAAACCCCTCCTTCATCCCCAAGGTCGCTTCTGAAACAAACATTAATCAGGTTATTCACCTTCCCATTTTCTTTCCAAAGTTCCAGAACAAAGGGGAAAATAAATGTACATAGGCAGCTCCATTTCTACCTAGACCAAAACTTTCAGAAAGTCCAAGCAATTGTTTGTCTCATATTCTAAAGCCAGATTGGGATCTCCTGTCTCCAAAGTAACCATTGCCTACTGGATTGCTAAGTATGGTGTTTTTCTTCCTTCCTCAGTAAAAGCACATTCTACCAGAGTGGTCTCTACTTCATCAGCTTTTTCATGCAGAGTACCAGTGGATGAAAAATGCTCTGCGGCTACATGGGCTAGGTCTCATACCTTCATATCCCACTACAAATTGGATATTTCATCCACCGTGCCCCAAAATATCCTTCCATAGGGTCTGTCAGGGTACAAGTAGCTGGGGACACTGTCCCATAGGTTGAAGATCAAATGACAACAATTTCAGATAAAGAAGTTATGTACTCACCATAATGGTCCATCTGAATTGTTGCTCTTTATTTGTCTTCATCCTTTCCTCCCTCCTTCCCCCTTCCTTAGTCAATTCATCTGGCAGAGGGGAGCCTTCCACCCTTTCTCTCTCTGATCTCCTTTTTTGGGGTGGGGTGTGTGGCAGTAGTGATGTTTCTGTGTTATCTTGAACAGCTGCTTGGCTTTCAGGCAAACTCGATCTGAGGTAGTGAGGAGAGAGTCATTATGGGTAGGAGAGGAGCACAGTTTTGGCACTGCAGCTTGGATATGGCTGGCTCGACACCGATGTCAGTGCCTATTCCCACAGGTTGAAGACAAATGAAGAGCAACAATTCAGATGCAATGTTATAGTGAGTACATAACTTCTGTTTTTCGAAAATCAGACCAATTGTTTGTGTCCTTTTCAAGTACCAAAACTAGCAAACCACTCAGCAAAGTAACCTTGGCCAGATGGCTAAAAGACAAATGTAGCCTTTATTTATTTATTTTTATTTATTAACATTTGTTAACCGGGAGAGTCCAACTGGATGCTGGTCCGTTTTCAGCAGAGGTCCGGGGAGAAAAGCTCCACATTAAGTATTACTTACATTATACAGTTAAAAAAATAGCATTTAAAAATAGACATTAGTCTAGCTGAGGACATAATACAAGAATAAAACATAAATGTAAAACAGCTTTATTTATGACAGAAAGAATATTGATTTGCCTAGAAGGGTAAAGACTCACTCTACAAGATCCATGACTACATCAGCAGATTTTCAGTCTCGAGCTTCTATGGATGACATTTGTGCAGCAACTACTTGGGCTTCTCCTCATATCTTTATTACTCATTACAAATTGTACCTGGTCTCCAGGGGAAGAGCATCCTTTGGTTCAATGGTGCTCAGGAATGTCCTTCCTTGTGTCTGCATATATACGGATTCGATTCCCTTCATAACACTGAAAATGAGAAAACTTCATAATATAGAAGACCAAAACACTGAAACTTCAAAACACTGAAAACACATATCATATATATACTGAGTTTAAACAACATAAATCATAGCACTTTCCACCAAGCTTGCCCCCCTGCTTATACTTGGTGGAAAGTGCTATGATTTATGTTGTTTAAACTCTGTATATGTATGATATGTGTTCTCAGTGTTTTGAGTTTTCAGGATTTTGATGTTTCAGTGTTATGAAGTGAATCCATATATATATATATATATATATATATATATATATATATATATATATATATATATAGTGTTCAGTTATGTCTAGAATGTTTTGTGTGTGTTTTTTTTTTAAGAATGACATTGCAGAGTCTAGGTCTTTAAAGGGTCTAATTTCATTTGGAAGGAATATTTTGAGTCTGATAGGAAAGAGCAAATGCACCTTAAACTCTTTTCTTAAGTTCTTTTGTAAGAGGCAAAAAAATTTTCCTTTTGGTCATCACAACATTGGAATAGTCACTATCAAATCTTATTAGTTTGTCATTAAGTTTAATAGGAGATTTGTACCTGGCTGTTAGTTTTTGATGAAGTAGAAACTAGAAACCTGTGTGTTCTTTCTATGCCATACAACATAGCTTCTGACAAATTCAGAGTCTTAGGAAGCCAGGCATTTAGAAAGTTGACCATGTTTTCTCCTATTTTTCATGCAGTCCAAAAATACAAATATTATTTCTCCTGAATCTGTTCTCCAAGTCATCAATTTTGTGTAGTAATAAGGTATTTTGTCACAGTAGAAATTCAGTGTCGTTTTCATCTTCGGATGATCTGTCTTCTATGTCATTAAGGACATCTTCATTCCAGATATCTGAGTTTTCTGTTGTTTTAAAATCTTGTGTATCTGTTCCATCTGTTTGGTACATTTTTCTTCAAAGATGTCAAGTTTGTTATCCATTCTGTCCATTTTTAAAGAAAGTTCTTGTTTGTTAGAAAGAACAGACTGGAGTTCTTTCTTTAAAGACAAGTCCTGAGAGATTGTCTTTAAATGACTCATTTCACAGCTCCTGCTACAGACCTTTCAAATTAATAATTTCACAGGAAAAAAATTTAAATATTTAGAATTTTTTATAATATTATTCTGTGTAGTATCAGGTAACTGATTTTGTTCAAAAATTGGTTTAGGATGTTCTAAAAATAAAATTCCTAACAGAAATTGAAATAGAGTACCAGAGCAAGAAAACTGTGCTGCCAGCCTGTCCACATCCTGGCCATGCCCCCAGCAGAAGTAATTTTTAGGAAAAGATTATATAGTATTGTAGTGCTTTCACAACCCAAAACAAGTGTAACAAAACCAACTCTGAAACCGCATGCATTATGTAGCAAGAACATATTGGAACTCCTTAATGGAGAGCAGGAGTTCCTAAGAGTTGTCTATTTAGCATAGTGTGCTAATTGCTAAATTATATGTATATAAAGTACAGTTGTGTAAGTTGAACTTACCATAACAGTAGATGTTCAAAATGATCACTGCTGCAGTAGCCTTAGTTATATGGGTTATATACAGCCAAGGATATAACAGCTAGACAGCTTCCAAAGCTTCAGGGCACCTTCCACTCACCTGAACTGAGCTTTCCTGCCAGCAGAGAGAGGGAGGCTGTGCCCTGAAGGGATAATGGCTAGGAATAACAAAAAATAAAAGTCCATACCCTGGCATAAAAAAAAAAAAAAAAAAAAAAAAGGAAAACAAGGGGGATGGAGAGAGGGAGCAGCTACTACAGCAGTAATCATTTGGATATCTACTGTTACTGTATGTTCAGCTTACATAACTGTACAATGTTTTTATATTGATTTCTGCTGCAGTAGCCTTAGCTATATGGGTAGAGTACCATAGATAACTATATTTGGGAGGAGGAAGGAGAAGGGTCCAGAAGGCCATGGAGACTTGTCCTAGCAAATCTTGATCTAGTCCTAGTGAAGGAATCAAGCTTATAGTACTTTATAAAAGTACATAAAGAGGACCAAGTAGCAGCTTCTAGAATCCAACCCTTTCTAAAAAGCCATGGCTGAAGCCAAGGCTCTGGTAGAGTGGGCCTTGACCCTGCCTGGAATAGATTTGTCATGGTTAGTATAACAAAAGGTAACAGACTTAGACAGACATTCAGAAATAGTCTGTTTTGACACAGGCTGCCCCCCCCCCTCCTTGCCTTCACAAGAAATGAACAATTGATCTGAAGATCTGAAAGATTTAGTTCTGTCAATATAGGGCCTGAGTTTTCTGTGGACATCCAAGGTAAGGAGTATCCTTTCTACCTCATTTTAGGTTCAGGAAAGAAAAAAGGGAGATGGATAGTTTGGGTTAAAGTAAACCTGGATGCAAGTTTAGGCATAAAATCAGGATTAGTTCTCAAAGAAACCCTGTCCTTATGGAAATGAGGTAGGGTTGACTCACCATAAGAGCTTGCAACTCAGATACCCTTCTTGCAGAAGTCAGGTCAATCAGTAAAACTGTTTTCAATGTTAAAAACCTCAAATCAGCCCAAATATTTGGTTCAAATGGAGCAAGTGTTAGTTTCTTTAACACAAAATTAGGATCCCTTAGAGGCCTCTTATGCAAAACCTTTTAAAAAAAAAACATTTTGACATGAGACTGCCTTGAAAGAAGAGACATGCTGAAATGGCCAGTAAATGAACCTCGACAGAAGAATAACAAAGGTCATAGGGTAGTAACTCACACAAATATTGTAAAACCAGAGAACAACTAGCCCTGAATTGGTGCTGGTTATGTTGTTGGGACTGACTAGAAAATCCTTTCCATTTACTAACATATGATTTTCTATTACCAAGCTTTCTTGCCTCCATTGGTACTTGCTGCACATCCTCAGAAAGTAGATGCGTAAAAGAAATGAAGACCCTATCAGTCAGGCAGTCAACTGAAGATGATTGATGTTGGAGTGTAACAAACACCCCTGTTCTTCTGTGAGTAAACTTGTGATAATTTCCACTGGCCATTTCCAAAAGAAGGGAGAACCATGGTTACCTAGGCCAGAACGAGTCACCACAATGATCTGTGGGGATTCCTTCTGAATCTTCATAAATACCCTGGATATTATTGGAATGGGTGGAAAGGCATCCAGGAACATTCCTCTCCAATAAAATGTAAAAGTGTCTGTCTTCTAGGCCTTCTTGAATGGAGCCCTGGAACAGAATTTTGCTGATTGATTGTTCAGAGAGGAGACAAAGAGGTCTACCTGAGGAACTCCCCACACATAGATCAAATCTTTGAAGACCCCCGATCTAGGTTTCTATTCATGAGGGTCTGCCCTGGTCTTGCTCAGCTTGTCTCTCACACAGTTTTGCTCTGACGGAATGTACAATACCTGTAGAGTGAGATTGTGCGATGAATCTATATCCCAAACTAATATGGCTAGTCTGCAAAAGGGGTATGACCTGGTTCCCTCTTGCCTGTTGATGTACCACATGAGTGTGGTATTGTCTGTAACCACTTGAAGAGGTCCTGGGAACCAAAGATGGTGCAGAGAGTTGAGTGTCTTGATCAGGGCAAGCATCTTCTTGATATTTGTGTGCTTGCATCTGTCCTTGGTCTCCCACACCCCCTGCACTTTTATACCTCTTGAAACTGCTCCCCAAGCAAAGTTTGAAGCATTGGTGATGACTAACTGAATGACTGCTTTGGAGCTGGGAGGAGAAGGGGAGACCTGGATTTAAAGATATTTGTTGTCTCCACCACAAAAAAAAAAAATTTCTGACAAACCCCAGTACTGGGATGTAAAACGATAAAGGGTGTTGATGGTGGAACCAAAGAGATTTCAGATACCACTGTATCTTTCTCATATGGAGTCTTCCCAGTGGTATTATGAGAATCATAGATGCCATGAAAACCCACAATCCTGAGGTATTCTGTGGCAGTGACAGAAGTCTGAGTGGAAACTCTTGGAGATAGATCTAAATAAAGATCTATTTTCCCCTGTGGAAGAAAAGCTGCTTTAACTGAGGTGTGTAATTGACATCCCAGGAACAAAATCCTGTGTGAGGTAGACAAGAAAGAATTTTGAATGTTCTCTTGGAATCACAGCTTGTGCAAGAGATCTCTCACCCAAGTGAGAGATTCCTGACATTTTAAAAAAGACTGCAAAAAAAAAAAGCAAGTCATCTAAATATGTAAAAATGTGGATACCCAGTGGACTGCAATGAGCTATAAATTGTAGCTAGACACTTTGTGAACACTCTTGGTTCAGTGGATAATCCAAAGGGTAAGGCAGGGAAATGATAATGTGATCCAGGCACATAAAACCTTAAGAAATGTCTGAGGTCTGGATGAGTAGGCATGTGATGAAAAGCATCTTTCATGTCTAATGATACTAGGAAATATGAAAGAGGAAGAAGAGGTAACAAATTGTGAAGTGACATCATTTTGAATTTGGGTACTATAGCAAACAGGTTTAGGAAAGAAAGATCCAGAACTAGTCTCAAAGCATTTTCTTTATTTGGCACTAGGAACATCCTTTAATAAAATTGCTTCTCCATTTGGGAAGGAGAAACCGGTTCTATCACTCCTTGAGACAGACTGTGATAAAAAGGCGGAAACAAGAGTCTGATCTACAGGATGAGGAATGACCATCTGTAAACTTGATAGATATTTTTTCAGAACCCATTTGTCCGAAACAGTATGTTGCCAAATAGAAAAATGGAAATTCAGACTTTCTGGGAGAGAAAAAGAGATCACAAGGTCTCTAGAATAGTAATTCAGACATGTTGGGCTGTCCTTGGCTTTGTGAGGTTTGAAACTTCTTTTTGGAACTCCTTGCCACTTCTTCTTAAATGTCTGTTTATTGAAAATTCTGTTCAAACTGTTTATTCTGTTTTTATCCAAAACTGGATAAGGAGAAAGAAAATCTCTTGGACAGTTTGGAAAAGGAAAGCTGAACAATTGTAGAGATTCCCTGGATCAGCTAGCCCCTTTCATCACAATTTTTGATCACCTCTGCAGCAGAGGGGCCAAACACTAAATCTCTGTCGAAGGGAAAACTTAAAATCTCATTTTTTTTAAATCATGTGGGAGTTTCTGAGAATGCAGCCAAGAAAGCCTCCTTAAAACACTACCACTGGCCATAGCCCTGGAAGAAGTATCAACAGAGACATATACACACTGCAAATAATGAGTAGTGACCTCTGCAATAAAAGAAACTGAGGTGTTTAAAGCAGTTTTTTTCTTCACAAAAAGAAACTGTAGATAAAAAATTCCTCATACTTTCACAGTATGTCAGAATAAACTCTAACCGTATAAGGCTGATAATTTCAAATTCTGAAACATTGGAATTAACCAAGTGCCTAGGAGCAGTGGAGTCGGCTAAGGCTATAGTTGATGGGTCAGGTTTAGAAATAGTGCATAAAAATGTAAAAGACTGAGGAACTTTTTATATCCTATCTGCCTTTTTAGGGATAGCTTGCTGACTGTCAGGAAAGTTGCAGGCAGTAAGACACACATCCTCTAAAGAAGATAGGACAGGCGGGATTGGTTTAGGTTATATAAAATTCTTCTGTAACAACTCAGTATTTTCTGAAGGACTGAGGAACCCCACTGTTCTCCCACTGAAAACACTGGGACATACTAGCAGGAGGCATTCCCCTGTCATTCATCAGAAGCTACTCTACAAGAAGGATCAACAACCTGAATTAAACCCTGAGCTAGTCCCAGTAAACTGCTCCTGTCTAAAGAAATGTGAAGAGAAGTAGATAAATGTTTGGTTTTCTGTTTCTTTTTGACAGTAAAAATGGGACCAACTATGTTACAAATGGCAGCCGCTGCTTCCCCAAGGATGGGCATGGCATTTTGACACAACAGGGAAACCTACCTTCTTTATTCTCCAAGGACCGACAAGAGTGGCTCTCCCTTGTCTGCAGAGGGGACTCTAATAACTGCAGAGGATGTGGCTAACCCCCAGTTCATACTGGCTGTAGTGGCGGATTTAAGCTTTGGTGCAGGGGCATGCACTTCCCCCCCTTCTGAGCTATGGTACCAACCAGGTACTGAGGAAAAAGATTCTTCATGGTTTAAAATTGGGAAATGTAGCACCTGCTTTGGCGGTGCATTTTCCGATTTCAAACCATGTTAACATACACAAGTATTTTATTTCACTGTCACAGTCATGATCATAAATGAAATTGGGGGAAGCCAGATCTGCAGATCATCCTATGACCCTGAAAGCCTCCTCCAATTGCATTTCCCATCATGGTTAAGAAAGTGCGCTTAGCAGTGAAAATTAAAGGACTGTCTTCTGAAGAAGTGAAGATAAAGGGGGAAAAAATTAGTACAGATTTCAGCACTTGTATAAGCAGCCTGTCTGCAGGACAGTACTCCCACTGACTCAGCAAGTGAACAGTAGAATCTGCCTAGATTGGGAAACACATTTTCATCTGTGGTTGCATAAAAACATGAACGGCAAGGAAAACCAGGTATGTTACATTTTACAGGGAGGTACACTGCTCCCAAATAGCAGTGCAAGTCCACTTTTCATTAATTATAAACAAAACTCATGAGCTGTTGAAGTTGCAGGCATAGCAGTGTAAACCTTGGCTTGAGATGATTCTCACTGCTGAAGTGACACCCCGAGCCCAGGTGCAAATGAGAAAAGGGGTTGAGGATGAATGGATGAATTTTCTGCATGTGAACGTGTCCATTTTTATCAGTGTATAGGTTCATAGGTTCATACTAGACTATCTGCCCAGGGCATTTATAAGCCTAGCCAGAATGTGTTTGGCTTTCTCCACCCATTTTAAATTTATTTTGCTATGCCCTTTTTCGAGGTTAGTATACTGTGCCTCTGTCTAACAGTGACACAGAAGTGATACCTGGGGTAAACCTACGATCTCCCATCCACTCATCAAGATTCCTCTTGAAGAGAGTCAATGAGGGACTCTGCCTAACCTGGACTGGGATTTTATTCCAGAGTGAAGGGAGCCTCGGTTATGAATCTGTCCCTCCAGCATGTCCTATTTATTTCAGTGCTGAGGTTCAAGTCTCTCGAGTGCGTAGCTCGATGGGATTTGGATTTTCTGAGCTGCAGCATGTCCATTAATTCCGGGTTGGACATGGCTTTATACGTCAGGCACAGATCGCCTCTGAACAGGCAGTATGCCACTGAGTAGAGCTGGAGTTTCTTTAACCGGGCAGCATATGGCATCTGTTTGAGCCCTTTGATCCTCTTGGTGAGGTACTTTTGGGGTCTTTCCAGTTGCTGCAGGTGTCTGGTAAGGTACATCCCAAAAGGGGCATTGTACTCAATTATGGGCCTGATGAGGGATGAGTAAAGAGGCACGATGACCTCCCCTGATCTAGATGTGAATCCCTTCATGATTAGGTGGGCTATATAAAATGTTTTTCTAACCACTTTGGCCACGTGGTTGTCAAATGGGAGATTGCTATCAACTTGGGTCCCCAGGTCCCTAATTACTTCTTCTGTACTTAATGGATTACCACCTTGCCTTTCAGTATACAGTCTTTCTGCCATTAATATATCACAGCCAGCAACATGATGTGCAACTATTTCCAATTCTGTTTTACAAAACCTACATTTGTCTGTTTTTCCCACATGGTTAATAGACTTTTATAAACCAAAGTGTACATAGCCCACTGCCTTGGGCCACCAATATTAACCTTTCATCTTTTGGTTTGAATTCACTTCTCCTTAACCTTCCTGCATTTGATCCTGATCAACATGAGGTTCTCCCAGGAGTTTTCTGTACTTGCAACTATATTTATGCATTTTCCACATTTCTTGCCTTTTCATCTGATCTTTCACCTTATATTCTTTCTATTGTTTTTTGGCACATTCAATTGCTGCCTGATTTTTATCCATTTCTTGTTTGATTTCCATTCCGCTTGATGCCAATAAGCTTCTGTTAGACTAAGAAAGGAAGTCATCTTAGATTTATTCTCCTCATGTTTCAAAACTTTCACTATGTTTAGGTCTTGTGAGATCAGCAGATATGTACGCAGCCCCATGATTGCAGATCTATACATGTAATCAAATTCATGGAGGCCCATACCTCCTTTGGAACGGGGAATATATAATCTTGGTATGCACTGATTTTTATAAATAATTTGATGAGCATGAAGCATCTCTCTTGTTTTCCTGTTTAATCTATCCAACACCTTTTGGGGCCAGTCAGTCACTCCAAAACTAAGTTACAACAGGAAAAGAAAATAGGTATATAGCTTGAATTTTGTTCCTAGATATCAACGCTGTTTTCAGGATTAATTTAAGTCTTCTAAAATATTCCTTACTAAGTTTTATTCACATTTTTTCATGTTTTATTGTTGATCCTTCATCAGTTCCCAAATATTTATGTATTCCCTCTTGCTCAAGTTCTTTTATATCACATTCTTGTCCCAAACTAATGTTTTCTTGGTACTGCAGCTTTCCTGCTTTAAAGGTTGCTGTTGTTATTTTCCTTTGTGAATTTTATTAATAAATCTCAATTTGGGTTGTATTATATCGGCTCCAGAAGTGGATATTCATTTCTTCATTCATGAGAAGTATTTATACTTTGTTGCTTTCTGGGAGTCAAATTATAGCCATGACCTAATCTGTTAAGCAGACAGCTTAATGGGTTAAGGGCAAGGCAAAAGAACAACAGTTGCAGAGAGTCACCCTGGAATAATAATTTGTTCTTTATCATGGCTTAACTGCAAAGTGGTTTGCCACTGTTTCATGGTTGCTGTGATATAGTTTATCAGTGTAGGGTGTATCTTATACATTTTAAGGAGTCTTTCTATGATTGTGGGGTACTATCAAATGCCTTTTTACAGTTCTCCACTATGACTTTATTTAACAAAACAAGATCCTTTGTTCCATATGACTTTCTTTTATTGCCCTTTCATTCTACTGCCATAATTGAGTTTTCTTCTAAACGACTATAAACTCTGTTGGCATCAATTCCAGTGTATAATTTATACATCGACGGAAGGTAAATTATTGGTCTATAATTTTTAGGGTAGCTTGCAGGTTCATTCTTAAGTAGGAGCATTGTCTTTCCTGTTGTTAGCCAGGTTGGCTTCTATTCGGGGTGCACATATAAATAGTTATTACTCATGACTAAATCTTCGTGCAAAGATGTTAATACTTTTAACCAGAAGTTAGGTACTGCATCTGGGCCTGGGGTTTTCCAATTAGAGGCTTTTCTTAACTTTGTTTCAATCTTTCTGGCTGCTACTTCCTCCCATTTCATATCCTGTACCTTTGAACTTCATATTCTTTCTTTTACTTCTTCTATCCATTTAGCATTTTTGTTATGTTCCACAGGATCTTCATAAATACTTCTCCAAAATGTATATATTTCTTCTTTTTAGGGTGGTCTTTCAATTCCTTTTGCATTGTTTCCCAATTCTCTATAGAACTTTTAGGAGTCATCAATAAATTGCTTATTTTGAACTTTTCCTTTATATTTATCTATGCATCTTTTAAGCTTTTCTGCCTGTGCTGAGATTTTTAGTTTATTTATGATAGTGCATGATAGATCCTGATCTGTTCTAATACTGTGCTTTGCTTTTATCACGTCTATCTTTCTGAGTATTTTTGTTGATCTGTTCCCTCTTCTATACTCTGATAACAGTGACACTTCTTGTCTTAATTGCTTTAGAGTTTTTTCTATTTGCTACTTCCAGGATGGTATTCGATTTTTCTCCTTCCTTTCCCTTACTACCCTGTGTTCTTGTGGTAGAATTTTATCTGTTATTAATTTAGCTGTGCAGTAATATATCCTGTTTACTAATGTTATAGTGCATGGATCTCTTTTGATAGTCCTAATAACTGCATTCATTTACTTCTGACTTTTTGGGTTTTATTGACCTTCTGCAGTCTATGTCTTTCATTGATCTTAATATGTCTATCTATCTCTATTAAATCAAGCAACTCTTCTCTTAGCTCATTTTCTTCTAAACTGAGGGCATATTTTTTGTTTTCCATTTCCTGTGGGCATTCTATACAAAGTTCTATAACATCTTCCTGTGGCACATTCTCTTCAGTTTCATACTGTGTCATCCATTGCTCTGTCATATGGGAACTCACTGACCTTTCACTCTACAACATTGACAGCGTCAGAGTTGCCACAGTTACCTGTTCCTTCCCTTGCTGTCCAGCTTCAAGTGAACATTTATAGTGGTTTCCTGTGGAAGGCTCCAAAATATCTTCATATAGCAACTGACCAGTTACTTCCCATTCCACTGGTTTCGCCTTAATTTGGATGTCCATAAGACTATCCTGCTGTAGTGTTTTCTGAGTTAAATTTTCTATACTGAATCCTTCACCTCGCAGGTACTCCATAACCTCAGTTTCTATTTAACTTCTCCATTACTAATCTTCTTTTCTACTTTTCCTCTTTGTCTTCTTATCTTTTGTATTGTGAAGTTTTTCATGTCTGGATTCCTTTGTCTGTATTTCTCTTCAAATATCCTTGGTGCTGCTCTTCTTGTATTGATTAGTTTTACTTTCTCTTTTGCATAAATATTGCACCATATTAAATCTCCTTTTTTCCCATGTCCATACTTCTTCAGGTGTCTCCTGATCTTCCTTTTTCTCTTTACTTTGGGGGCTCGTTCCATCATGCTGTGATGTAACCTGTGTTACACCTTCCACACCAAATCCTTCACTTCGCAGGCATTCCATAACTTCAACTTCTATTTTTTTTAACTTCTACTTTAATAATCTTCTTTTCTACATTCCCTCTTTGTGTTATTATTTTTTTATTGTGAAATGTTCCATATGTGGATGCCTTTGCCTGTATTTCTCTTTGAATATGTTTGGGGCTGCCTTTTTTTGTATTGATTCATTTGGCTTTTTGACTTTGCATAAATAATCCATCATATCTCTCTTTCTTTCCTATGCCCATATTTCTTTTTTATACCTTTTAAAAATCTCTAGTTTTTGTTGTTTATTTGCACTTCCTCAGAAGCCTCTTTTTCCAGACAGATCAAAGTTTCTTGGTGTATATAATGTTTTTCACAAATCTGTTGTATTAATGAGCACATATTTTTATTTGAAGCTTCTGACAGTTTTTGTTGTGGAAGTATTTTTCTTTCCTCTAATTTCTCTCTTAATCTTTTTGTATATCTTGTGAATAGAAATTCTGGGCTTTTTGTGTAATAGTAACAATACATAATTTCTTTCTTACCCCCAGTAGTCCACTCTATCGTCTTTATGGTTCTTCTTTGGCCTATCATTTTTTGTGATTTTTGTGGACTGCTACCTCCTTCTACAACAGGGGGGGGGGGCATCCTCCCTCTGGGCCTGGCCCCATTGTAGGAATGTTTCTGTATTTTGAGGATTCTACACGGTCATTTTTTCCAGTCCTGGCACCAGTGCGCCTACCAGGATTGGGCGCTTTTTTCCATCGGTCTTGTGCACCCAGCTATCTTTTTTAATTTTTTACCTATTTCTATCTATGATATATGCTGTATAAAATACAGTCTATACAACAGTCATCTTGGTGTGAGATTTTGTGAAAAACAAGGTCCACTTCGTGAAGGTACTCACCAAGACTTGAGGATGAATTCATTTTCAGCAGTACTACTGTCCTTTGCTTGCTGACTTATACAGACTAATATTCTGTGAGGTTGATTTTATTCTTCTTAAGGATCTGTATCCAGAATCTCATGCTGTCATTTATTGAATCCCACACACCTACTTTGAATGATAGGTTTCTGCAGTTAAGTATAAGAGCCTTAACTGTGCCCGAACTCTAAAATATCCCTTCAATCCACCTTGTCCTACTGGAAGGATCAATTTATCCAACTTGATCCTTGTCCCTTTCCCCTCTCAGATAAAATCCTTCAAATTCAACTCTTTATTAATTACTGTCCACAACTTCTCAGGTTGATAAATATACCTCTGACCTGTATATAAAAGTAAAGGGACTAAAATATTTTCACTGCTTGCATCTTGCGTCTATAAACAAGAGCTTCCAGTTTCTCTTTTGCTTAGTCTCTTCACAACACATACTTAGATCTTCTTCTTTTTCCTCGGTTAGGGGCCACCACAGTGAATCACCTGCCCGCTCATGACTGGCAGTGGAGTTTTACGGTGCCGAGTTGCCCGCCCGGCGCCCAACCTTCCACAGGAGGCGCACACACTCACCAACCCAGCCGAGGATCGAAATGGTAAACCTCTTCCTATGAGGTGGCAACGCTAACCGCTGCACCACCGTGGCCTCATCCAATACATCCTTAGATGTCAAAACATAATCCTTTTTAATCCACACTTCTAAATACTTAATTTTATCCCGTACCCATACCACAGTGCAGAATTTCGGGCACAAATGAGGAAATCTGAAGAAGTAAGACATTTACTAAAATTATTACAACAGTGTAACATTTAATTTGGGATTGGGAACAGATTCAAAATCGGTTGTAAAAGTTGCAAATTCATACACATTTAATGGCCTCAGTAGTCATTATTTTGTAATAAAATTACAGACCTTACTGGTAAAATGCAAAACTTTGCTGACTTGGCAGAACATTTTAACTTTATTTGAAACCTAATCTTTGAACTACACAGACCACAATTTACACGACTGCTTCCGTACTCCTTTTGGTACTTAAAAATTCATATTAGTGCGACAATCGAATCAAACGTTTAGGTACACGTCGACTGATCTCTGACGTACGTTTGCAAAGTGAGCCCAACAACTAGTCTGCAGAAGCCGTGGTTGCTTTTTACTTTCACCAGTTCCCAAGTTTAGGTTTTGTTAGATTTTTAGAAACATGTTTACTACAAAATTTTGTATGGGGAGTTTATTCCCCGCACTGCAGAAATCTCCTCTTGTGAGCTTCGGTTTACATAGCTCTGCATGTTGGAGAGGACCTAAAGTAGCTGTAGTAAGTACTTTTCTATCACATGACCAACGCTGCAAGTTGTGTAGGAATGCATTTTGTGTTTGTGTAGAGCCTGCTGAATTATTATTTATTTATTTCCACAAATGCATTTCTTTATTTCTTCTTATTTTTTGTATTTGCATTACATAGAGTCGTGACTGATTTAAATACAGCAGTGGAATGAGTTTCTTTGTCTCCTCTTTCTTTTTACGTTTTATTTGCGTGAGGTTTTGTTTATGCTGGTCGGGCAGCAAAGTTAGACTGCGGGGGGTACATTTGTGAAAAACATGACCTTTGATATATGGTATATTGTCCTTCTCGCTCTCTAGTGGTCATCTGCCTGGCTTCTTTGTACTGACGTTAATTTAGGAACTGAGGATTTTGCATTTGTGTTGTACTGTCTTTGTGACCTTAATAGTTTACAGGGCTCTGATTTCTTGCATTAAACTTCTCTAATATATCACTTCTGACCGTAGCCCCCCCCCCCCCAGAATATATTTAATATATGGGTCTTGAAATGGTATTTGACTGTCCTGACTGAAAGTAATATTAACTAATATACACGACATTTTCTGTGTTATTTATTTTTTGTCATGAATTCCTCACTTAAACACTTGAAACATTAAAAAAAAAGAAAAGCTAAATGGGTGTCAAAGAGCTGACCTGTTGTTCTTCTCTCAACTTTTCAAACATGTTTGCCAGAAATCATGCCCACACTAGAAGTTAAATTAATGAGAACTACCACTGTACAACCTCGTGTACTTGGGTCATTCAGCACCCACACTTCAAGTCTGTCACACACAACTCCAATGCACAGTCCACTGCTTTTCACAAACAGGCCACAAGCTTTTGGAATCAATCTCATCAATATTAGACTCACTCCTTTACCTCTTATTGTTATGCACAACTAGGGACACACCTTCAGATGATGGTTTAATGCCAGTGCAGTGTCTCCTGTCACATTACTTCACCAATCTTTGTCTGTTATTCTTCTGTCAGCTATATCACCTTCACAGCATAGCTTACTCATGCATCTCTATAATTCCAAGGTCTTACCTGTTTGTACCTTTTGCAATGTAACAAACATTATTCACACTTGCAAATATCTCATTACTTATTCCAAATTTTCATTCTCTCCCATTGTACATAGCTGTAAATATTTCATTGTTTATTCTAAAACAAAAACCTGTTTCTCTCATGACACATTTTAACTTTATTGCTTTTGTGACATTGGCATTATACTATTGTATTGCTTGCTATGTATGTTATTGTGCTATTCTTTCTCGGGCTTGGACTGAAACTGGTCTTGTGTGATCTGTGCTTTACACTAGTCAATAAATTCACATTTATTTAAAACCTGACTGCTGACAATGGAAATGAGCTCACAAACATGACTAACGTCTGAGTTCCTGTGAAGAAACCCCATCAATGTTTTTTATTATCTTTGAGAACAAATTCAGAACTGAGGAGGAGGATGTTTTAGAAGCAGAAGCTCTTTTTTCCTGGTGAAGGTAGTTTATATGCTGACATTATTTGAGAATTCATGGAGCACTTTCTTCTAAAGACCAAATGAGGTGTGCAAGCTACTGTCTACCCAACACTTGTTCTAAAGCCATTGAAACATAGTTATTCTTCTAGTCCAATCTTCAGCTGAAGATCAGAGTAGTTTGGGAGGGGACAGTGTTATTAAATCCCAGTAGTACTTGTTTAAATATGTTACAGTACTCTATCTTTTTTTTTTTATATATATAGTGTATCTTATGGCATTATATCATAGTTCAGTCATCCAGGCATCTTCATCTAGTCCCAGTAGTTTCCTTTAATTGTGTATACTTCCTAATATATCTGCATGTATACATTCCCAGAATAGCTTAGGCAGGCTGGAAGACAGCATTGCCAGTCTCCTGGAGCAAAGGAATAGCATGCTAGCATTAACATTTGGGTTGCACAGGGAGTATTCCTTTAGGGTCTAAGGTTTGTGCCTGACTACTTTTTGCTGAGTGTAGCTTGTTTGCTGTGTTTTATAGGTTTTCATATGGTGGTTATGGTCTCCTGCCCCCTTAAAATGTACTGCTTTGGTTTATTTCATTCTTTGAATTATCTCTAGGTTTTGTGCAACCACTTTGTAAGATTCACTTGTTTAAAAATAAAATAATTAAGCACCCCCCCAAGTGCAGAGAAAAGAGAACAGCTTGTTGGACGCCTCTGTTCTGGGTTTGTTGCTGTGACCCATAGTACTCTGGATTACCAGAACTATAAATGGACAGTTTTTTTCATGCTAGGAGACAAGTTTATTTTTATGAACATTTATTTTTGTATAGACTATCTGGCTTTTGTAGGCATTTGCCATTTTTGTCTGCCTTAACTGTAGTTTGCTACTTTTGAGGTTTTTTTTTAATTCATTATTTCTCCTTAATTTAAATAAGCATGGTACAGCATCAGCTTTGGCAACAGCCAGGTATCATTAAAGAGACTGAGAGGATTAGCTCCAAGATTTTTGGGTTCTTACTACTTTTAGTATACAAAATGTACTGTACCATAAGCCCTCCTCAGATAATGTAAATGATTTGGGGTGTCTTCTCAAGCATATGTCTGTGGTAAGGATGCAGTATAACCCCCTTTTTACTTAAAGTTAGTATGTTAAGATTATCCTTGCGCCTTGGTGTCTCCCACTAATAGGAAATTATATTGGCTTGGCAGAAGGCAAACAGGTCTCCTGGTCTGGATAGCCCTGTGATAGCATAGTGGAAATTGGTGGGGAGATAAGCTAATAACCAGATGGGGGTTATTGATGGATAATGTGCTATCTAAAATGTGGGAGGAGGAGGTAAGCTAATAGCAAAATGGGAAGTAATTATTCTTGGTTTGTTGCGGGAGAAGGTGTGGATATAGCGAGTATAATTCTGAAGAGGATAAGAATTCCTGTTTGCCACCCCCCTGTGGACCCACATTGGCATCATATGATTATAACATATGTATGGTGATGTTTTTCACAGCATGCAATGTAAGATTATTGCTGGATCAGTGTGGATTTGTTGGGGTGGGAGAATGGCAGACTTTTGAAAACATATTAAAGGTGATTATACAGATATTAGGTAGGCTGAACAGCAGACCGTCTTGCTTCTTAGCATTTAACACAAAGAAGGCATTTGACATAATACAGTGGATTTTTCTATTTAGTGATGGGATGCTTTTTCCAGTGACATTTTTAGAATTTTTGTAAATATATTCTATGTGTGATATGAACTCTCGCCAGATGTCGCAGAACTCTGTAGTTAGATTAGTCACTGGTGCAACCAGTTACCAGCATATTGCCCATGTTCTGCACAGACTTCACTGACTGCAAGTTCATTTTACAATTATCTACAAGTTTTTTTTTTTTCTTTTGACCATTTTTTGCTCCCTTACATTGTTGTACAGCCTTCTACCCAGTGTTCTTTGCCTGGTCTGCCAGCTTCTCCTGTGCTCCTTGAATTTATGTGATGCAGCTGGGGCTGGCGTGGATCCTGCGTAGGTCCCAGGGGGTCTAGCAGTATCCATTCAGCTGGGGGGAGGGGTGTTTACTTTAGATGCTCTGTCCTGTCCATGGTTGTATCAGAGTGGTGGTTGTACAATGGGGATGTGCAGAATATTTCCTCGCCTCTGCAGTGTCCATTGACCTTTCTTCTTTTTGTACCATGCCACTTAGTTTCCTCAGTCTCTATCAGGGTTTGCCATCTGGAATGGCCCCCTGAACTGTCCTCCCTGCTGCTTTTTTAGTCGCCCAAATGACTAAGTGAACCTAGGTTGTCTGGGATGTATCCATCTATGTCACCAAAGCAGCACTGGTTATGTACAAGGTTTTGATGCTGGTACATCTGTCTATGCATTACCCTGGGTTCCAGCAGTCTGAAGGAGTTAATTGCAGTATACCCCTACATGGGATTTATATTCTGATGCTCAGGAGCTACTAGTAGTTCCATAGGTCTGTCTCAAAACCTCTGGCATTCGTACTTCTGCTTTTCAGGAACTCCACCTGTGGAATTTACTACCTCCTTGGTTTTGGGAGTAACCCTCCTTGCCTTACGTTTTGCCTTTTGCTTAAAACTTGTCATGGCAAGATTGCATGCAAAGGTGTGGTATGATTACTGCAGATCTGTGAATGTAATCAAGTTGTTCTTGCATTCCTTAGTTCTGTGTACCTATTTGTATGCCTTTTTATCTATTCACAGCAAAACTCCAGTACTCATAGTAAAATGCCTAAATAAGGTTAAAATTAGAGAGGACAGACAGTATGTAAGAATGTTTTGCATTGCTTAAGATGTATATTAGCATCTAATCTGTGTAAGGCAGCAAAGGAATCTTGTTACCATAGGCTAAGATTGGCTAGGCAAGTGCAGTCTGACTGTGCCAAGGATCTGGCATAATTGCTATACACAGATTGAATGTGTGGGATCCATTAATACATTGGGATAAGATTTTTGTTGTTGGTTTTGACAGTTGCTGTCGCATTAATCAAAGCCAAATAATGAAACTGTAAGAGTTATTAGAATTACTGGGTAGGTCAGTAAGGCAGCAGCAGTAGCTCAAATTAATTGCTTCTTTAGTCCCTACCTGAATGTAGGCAGCTTCTACCTTTAAAATAGTTAGTACTATTTATATGATTTTACTTGACCATCCTTTCCAGCCCTGCTGCATTTTCAAGATTATTATAGGTGGGTGTAGGTATTTTGCAATGGTAACATTTTCTTGGGTTTGAGGTATGCCCTGAAGTCTAAATGATTTTGGATTTTTACACATAGATGGTTTCATATTATATTTTATATATTTATTTTATACCAGCCAAGCTTAGCATGATGTTTCCAAAATATTCCTGACGAGTGGTGGTGTTGAGACTGGAGAAGGTGGCCATTGGAAGCATGTTTTCTGGCTTGATAAATTTAAATTTGTATTTCAAAATATTTCTGAGAAATAAGCTATAAAGTAAGATTAATCCACAGTGATTTCTGACTGTTCTGACTGGGTTATCACAACAACAAAGTATGGTGGTGCATACACTTTACTGATAAATAGGGTAGCAAAGAAACCCATAACTATATGTTTTATGTCTACTATTGGGCGTACATTATTGTGTGCTACTCTGTTGTTTAATGAAGGGTGAGGGGTGGTAACAAGGAAATAATCACTAGTGTTATATGTGCAGAATTAGGAAATATTTGTCCCTCTGCATTTACTCTGGTCAAAAATTCAGAGTAACTGCAAAAGTTGGTGCTGTACGGATGGAAACTTTCATCTGTGCTATATAGAAATGTGTTAAAATGCTTTCAGTATACAAGTCTGTATGTTTTTATATTCTTGTTATATTGGCAGTTGGCCTAGAGTAAGTTGTAAAACAGTCTGCGTCACATATTATTGTATTATTGTGATGTTTTATGGTTCTGTAATGCTTTCTGTAAAAAAAACAAAAATATATTTTAATTTATTTATAAAAGGTAGTGAAGCTTTGGCAAAAATATTAGATGCTGATAAAGAAGTAAAAAAAATATGTATGTAGAACTGCAGTTGAAATGTTGGAAGAAAAACATTATCTGAGTCCAAGTTTTTATCAGAAAATCTGTACGACTTTGCTAGGTCATTAGAGTTCTGAAAGGCAGATAAAAGCAATGGAGTATAACAAGTTACAAAGTATAATTTCAGTTAAAAGTAGTACAAAACTTGAATAAAATGCAACAAAAGAAGTAAAACAAAGAACATCAGTGCTCAACTGGTAAGAGCTCTGCAGATATTTTGGAGGTTTATAGCCCCCCACAAAAGACTGTATTCTGTTAAAGGAGATTGTATGTGATAAGTATAACCTAGAAACTATAAATGGACTGCATGAAACTTCTGCGACTCAAACTGAAGAAATGACAATGAGACAAAAATATTTAAGTTCTTTTGTGACAGCAACACAAAACCCAGAGGTTCATTTACCAGCGAATGACCTATTTACAAGAGTAAAAACACAGCCACTGATTCAGAAAGAGCCTGCAAGTGTTATACAGCTCAGATTTAGCTCCCTGTGAAAGGTTGTTTTAAGTCAGAAGTACAAGTAAACTGGAGAATAACCACAAAAACAAAGGAGTTTATCTACTGAGTTATCCTACTACAAAGTAGTTTGGACTGGTACAGATTGTCACTATTGCTTGAATTCAAACTGAGAGCACAACTTTTTAAAAATATTCTTACTAAAATTTTATATATAGGAGGAAGCATAGCAACAAAATAAAACAAGTAACTATTTACACACTTGTATACATCATTTTTTTACAATATATATCACAAGATTCATTAATAAGCCAAACAAAATAAATTGCTCGTAGACTATAGATAAATATGAATCTGCGCCTATGTTTGTTTACAGCACTTGTATTTTGTATTTATTTTGTTAGTTATCATCTTCATAGTAGACATTTTTTCCCACAACAGTGACAGTACTTATATAATCTGTAAGTAGAGTAACCTCGTTTTTCCAATTTTGTTGTCATTTAATGACTATTCACAGCAAGTAATGGAACAAGGGAAGGCTTGCTACTCGCTGGTAAAGTCCGTAGAATTGTGGTATTATGTCTGGTATTTAATTTAAAGCAAGATTAGGGATCCTTATATCAGAAGGAACAAGCAAGTTTGACTCTTTAGAAGATATCCATTCCATACCTCTCAACTGTACAGATTTTTGCAGAATGTCCAGATTTTTGCCTCTTATTTTTGGTCTGTACATCATATAAAATTTGTGATTTTTCTGCATATTTTTGGAAAATCAGTGAGAACTGAATTCTCAAAATGACAATCATTTGAGTTTCAGACGTTATATCCTTCAGAAAATGCATGGTAACACAAGGCGTTTTATTCTAGAAACTTGCTAAGTTTTATAAGAGCAGTATTTAAAATCTGTCCCATTTTTTGAGGCTTTGTCCCCCCCCCATTATTTTTGGCTTTGTCGAGATTTTTTGTGCCAAGAGGTTGAATGCTATGATCCTTTCCTAACTAAAAGATCAACACACTATGTCCTGGAACTATACAGACCTAAAGAGATGAGCAGAGAGAACTGTATGGAAGGCAAATTTGTTATAGCAAACACAAAATACTCATGAAAATGGAACATTTAATATGATGTGTGCTTAAGCTTCAATTCCCACTTCTCTAGAGGTTAAGCAACTTATTTAAATACAAGATTTTTTCATTCTGACAGGAAATCTAGTGTAAGCAACTTGTGTACAAAACTTGTTTGGTGTGATGGTTTCCTATCAAATATAAATGTAGATCCCAAGCTATAGTGAGTAACTCAATCCCACAGAACAATACTGTCTCAGAAAGTGAACCTTATCAAGACAGGAACACATCCGGCACCATTAGTTTCACCTGTTACCCCACCAAGGCCAAAGAATCCCATTGAGGTGAAAATATGCACAAACATGATTTGGTAAACAGGGTCACACAAACAGAAGAACATTGAACGTCACCTGTATATAGCATTATTGGTGAATGAAAGTTTGCCAATGTTTTCCGCAAACTTGATTGGGATTAGGTAGTCATTACTTAGGACCTGATTCCTAGTAGAAATATTACTACATTAACTTGTATTTGACTTTGGAGGTGTAAAAGGCATAGTTATGTATTTCATCATATCTTATAAAAGTTTTCCAATGTGAATAAAATTGGAAATGTCAAAACACAAGAAAATAACCATTCTTTGAAATGTACTTGGCAGACATATACAAAATGTAGTAACACCGAATAAAGAGAGTATGATATGGTTATCTTTTTCCTGAAAAGAGGAACCTGAAAGTATCGCTGGATTCTGACAAGGAGGTTTAAGATATTGCATGACATGTTTCCACCACCAAGTCATACAGAATGAGCAAGAACTTTGGTAGGCATGGTAGGTGTTCAGATTTAACCACAGTTTATAAGACAAATACAGCAGAAAGAGTTAGTGAGAAAGCAGCGTTTGAATGGTAAGACAGCTGACAGAAGGTACTTCAGTTGTTAAACCAAAGCAAGTTTCATATCTTATATTATAATGATGAAAATGTGATTCAGTCAGATCCGACCACAAGCAAACCACCCTAGACATCCGCATCCCACCCCCACCCTCACCTTCCCATTAGGGAAACCACCGTAAAAAATCTCTCCAAAGCCAGCTTCATACGACAGAAGTGGCAAACTTCACGACACCCATGCTGAAGGACAATAGAGGCATGACTGCTGAATCCTACACAAATGCACTTTATAAGCACTTACACAAGTGCATGGATCATGCTATCCCTAACAGAACCAAGATGCTATCCTCCAAAAAAAGGAAGCCAATCTGGTGGTCCCCTGCCATAAACAAACTCTACAACAGAAGAAAGAAACTGTTGCAAAAAAAGAGTAAAATCCCATGATTGGAGGAACTCCGTGGTCAGCCTCAGTAAGAAGCTGAGATTCCTCATAAAATCCTCCAAAGCTAGTTATGAAAACAAAATTGCCACTGATAAGACAACCACAAAACATTCTATAGCTATGTCAAGAATCTCAATGGCAACACTCAGATCTGCTCTGAGTTATAGCACAATGGCAGTAAATATACGGAACCAACTGATATTGTCACCATCCTGGCAGATAGGTTCAGTGCTAACTTTACCCATCTCCTCCTCTAAAGCACCCATACTTTACCCATCTCCTCCTCTAAAGCACCCATCTCTATACCGGAAGAATGCAAAGTTCCTGTAATCACGGCTGCACAGGTAAAAAAACACACTCTCCAAAGCCAAGAAAACAGCATCCATGGGACCTGACAACATCACAGGCTGCGTTCTACATGAATTACAGAACAAACTGGCACCCCACCTAATTACCATGTTCAATCATAGCCTCACCTCAGGCTTTGTGCCCACTGAATGGCACACAGCAATGGTTTTCCCACTTCACAAAGGGGGGGGGGAGCTACCACGGTCCCCGGGAACTACCGCCCCATTAGCCTGACGAGCCTGGGCTGCAAGGCTATGGAATGTATCGTCATGGAACTTATAAACAATGACATTGGTAATCTCCAAACTCTGGACCCTACCCAGTTCGGGTTTGTAAAAGGCAGATCATGTCTCCTAAACCTGATAGACTTCTTTGAAGTGGTCACCAAAGCCGTAGATGAGGGTAAGTTGGTTCACACAGCCTATCTAGATCTCGCCAAGGCTTTTGACACCATCCCTCACTCTGTAATTATAGATAAACTCACTAAACTAGGTATAAATCCCTATGTCACAAGATGGGTTGCCAACTGGCTCACTGACAGAACCCACACTGTGAAAGTAGCAGACTCTAAATCCAACTTCAGACCAGTGACAAGTGTTCTACCACAGGGTTCAGTCCTAGGTCCTCTTTGGCTAACAAAGTTCGCAGATGACTGCAAACTAGGAGCCATATTCAAAATTCCTAACGATGTGGACATCTACAAAAGGGCCTCACTGAGACAGATGCCTGGTGTCAAAGTCATGGCCTCAAGCTTAATGCCAAAAAGTGCATTGTCATCCCTTTTGGTAAAAACTCTGTACCCATGAACTACCACATAGGCGGTAGTCTACTTAACACCGAAAGTGTGATAAGAGACCTTGGGAACACAGGTGGACAGTAGTCTCTCCTTTGATGATCACATTGCCACAGTAGTCAGGAAATCCTTCTACGTGGCACACCTAATCACAAAAGGTTTCTGATCCAGGAAAACAAAGGTCATTGTTCCCCTCTACTGATCACTCATTAGACCCATTACAGAGTACCCCTCTACTGATCACTCATTAGACCCATTACAGAGTAAAACGCCCCTTTTGGTATGCACCTCACAAGACATCTACAACAACTGGAAAGGCATAGAAATACCTCACAAAGAGGATTACCAGCCTCAAAGAGATGCCCTACGCAGACCATCTCAAAAAAACTCCAGCTTTACTCTTGTCGCATATCGCCTACTCAGAGGCGATCTCTGCCTAACATACAAAGCTATGTCAAACCCATAGCTGTTAGACATGTTCTAGAGAAATCCCAATCCCTCCGAACTACACGCGCTAGGGACCTAAATCTTGTCACCACAATAAACAGGACATGCTGGAGGGATAGATTCCTGTCCCAGAGACTTCCCATACTCTGGAACAAACTACCTATCTATATCAAACAAAGCTCCTCATTAGCACTCTACAAGAAAAAATCTTGATTGGATGGGAGATGGGAAATTCACCCTGGGGATCACTTCTGTGGCTCTGCTTGACAGGGGCACAGGAAAATAATTTTCTTGGGTGGCAAAGGCCAGGGTACCTTTTGGCTAGGCTTATATAGGCACTAGGGCCAATAGCCTAGTACCTACCTATGAACCTAAGAAGCAGCTTAAAGTAGAGGTACATGCTCTAAAACATCAGAAAGCAGGTGGAATGCAAGCGATGTGCATGTGGTATGGAACACACAAATGAGTTAGCTATTTTTGAAAGTAATGTGACCACTGCACAGCAGGTAGCAGTAAGGTGGATGGCCCTGCTTTGTGCATATCCATCAGTACACTGTCCTAGAGTGCCACTTTGTGAGCATTATGCACATCCTAGAGGCTCCCTTAAATCAGTTCATGGCCTGCCTGAGACTACAGAACTTCCTAAAGTCAGAACTGCGTTCAGAATTTGCTGTTAAAGCTGGCAGGTTTTCGTACTGAAGTTTATCATCAGCCTTTTATTGTAGTGATAATGCATGCACTGGGGAAAATAAGCACAGGATAGTGGGGTACTGTGAAGTTTCACCTGGGAAAGCTATAGCAAAATAGTTTGCTTGTGCAATACACTATGCAAAACTTCGTCTAATACAGGGTAGTAGCTATTATGTAGCGCATATATTGTGGTGTTCAAGCTTCATGAAATCGGTACACAATTAGGATATTCAAAATGGTTGTCTGTAGCTTGACTGGGACATGATTTCACAGAAGAGCCTAAATAGACCAGCTTGAGCTTGGAAATAAGCAAACCGCAGAAATGTAGTGTTATTTTTCTATGTTATCCACCCATTTTGCTTATGTGCAGCTGCCTGTTTTACTGCAGAGCTGGGGCAGCCACGAGACCTACAGTGTTAAGTAACTGCTATTAGGGTTTACATTATGTACAGCAGCTTGATTTGCTGCAGAATGTGAGTAGCTACAAGGAGCTACTATTTGTAAGATAGCTGTACAACATATACTCTCCTCAAAGTAGCTTCAGTCTTTTGCCAAAAATTCAGTACAGTTAGTGAAATGAGGGGCTCATCAATGTTTTGGATTATACTTCTGAAATGAACTTCTCTGGCCAAAATGGCATACAAGTAATTTAATATTAATCATGAAAACGTTGGTGATGTGTTCTGTTCTTTGCAGGTTCTGTCAGGCTGTGGTGTGTATGATGGCACAGAGATCCATGAAGCCTCTGCGTAAGTAGCTTTAATTCTGTTGCTACGGCTGTGACAGCATGTGTGCTCTGACATCTGACTTAATTCCTTTCAATGTTTTCACCAGCTTGCTGTGACAATGCATGTCTTGTACTGTTTTTAGGTCCATTGTTTCTTGCTGATGCATCTTGTCTATTGTGTTTAGTGTCCTGATTCCTTTTTCTTGGTGTGAAAATAAGCTAGCATTCTTCACTTAATAAGTGGGCAATCTCTTTCCTTTTGGAAGAGCTGAGAAGAGCTCACTGTTTTCCACACACGATTTGTTCATTGCCTTCACTCTTCTGATTTAAGCTTTTTTTTCAAGGAAGATATTGACATTTGAGAATGGAAGCTTACTTAAAATGAGTTAGCAGTTCCTGTGACTGGGCATCCTGGTGGATTCTGCTTGGTTGTAAGTAGTGATGATTACAGCTGTTAAGAGTATTTAGCTTTCAGAGAACAGATGTTTCCACTGTGTTCCTTTCTTGTTCCCTTATCATGGGTGTATAATTTATTTATTTTTAAAACACAAGTGCACCTCTGCTTTCTTAATTTATCTATAGTAGAATAAGGTGGATGTAAGTCAGTACTGCATCTGAAGTGCATATTCTTTGAAATTGTATTTGCTGAATTTAAATGCATTTTGTGTTCTAACTTTGAAGGTTTTTGCCTTATCCAGACTATACTGAACTGTCTTTTCCACTGATTTGGTTGTGTGGTGGGGAACATTTCATTTAAAGCACTTGCAATACTTTGATTTTCTAAGGATATCTTGCTTGTATTTTCCATGGTTGTTTTGATGTGTAATTTTGGAGTTCTTGCTGTGGTTTTATTTGGTAACATTTTCTTTTTTCTGCCATTTATTACCATCCTACATCTATCTCATTTTTTTATTTCTGCTGTTCTATTGCTCAAAATGTTGTATTTTTTGCTTTTAACCATTCCATAGCTGTTTATATTTGCCTATGATGGTGCACATTGTAATGTCATGCATAGACACCATAAGTGCTCTCTTTCTTGTGCCTACCAGAACTTTTGCTGCTCGGATCTTGGTCTTTTCTCTGTTATGGTAAAATGTGCATGTATTTGCATACCCTCTGAGAATTTTCTGTACTGAAAGCTTCAAAAATCCATTTTTTATGGAAGGAGGCCTTCTGCAGGGCTGGTGGGAGAAGCATTGTGGTTCTTGATGGAAGGATTGGATTCGGGTACTCTGGTCTTCATTGGGAAGATTGACTGGGGGCCTAATGTCCCTACAGATGTCTATAGTGCCCAAGACCTCCTGATACATAGATCTTCTCTTGGTTGCAAGAGTTGGTCCCTATTCAGAGAGGACTTGAGTCATGGGAGAGGAGTACATTCTGTTCCTACCTATTTCCCACCCTAAACACATCATCGGGTGTTATGGTTACCTTTGGCTTGCAGTTGGCTTGTTCCTTGTTCCACCTAATTGGAGGAGGACTTGAATCTTGGAAGAGGAGAACTTGTATCTCCTGCTTCCACTCTTATTGTGCATCTTGGGAATTTTAGGGTTACCTTTGTTACCTGATTGGCTGATTTCTTTTGCCTGCCTTGGTCGTATATAGTAGTCTCTTGAGTCATTTGGTCCCAGATTGAGGTTGTTCAGCACCAAGGCCTCTCATAGTGCTTGTTCATCAGGTCAGCTGAGCTGATTGGCCCTATTGGACTAGGAATCGTAGGCTGAGGCTTATCAGGTTCCACAACTCGGAAGTGAAAGTTCAGATGGTTATCCAGCTCTTAGACTGTTACAGTTGCAGCATTTCACCATTGGGGACCCTTGTTTAGTGACTTCACCAGACTTGTCCTCACTTGTGTGCCATTCTGGGCCTGCCTAACCAGTCCCCCTTTCCATTTACTTAAAATGCTTGAATGCTTATTTAAACACAGTTGCAATGCTAGATCCAGAGCTGGAGGGTATAGGACTGTTTTTCTTTTCTTTTTTTTTTTTTTTTGGTGGGGGGGGTGTCCAGTGGAGAGAGATCTATGTTCTAGACAGCGCTAAGGAGTTGCATGCTCCCTCTTGGGATGCTGCTGCTTTTAGAGGTGCCTTTAGGCATTTCTGAATGCCCTGGTCTTGTTTCTAGGAATTCATTGAACCTGCCTACCAGCATCAGAGCAGTCCTTCGTTCGAACCAATCTATGGTGGGGTTTTGTCTGAGATGTGGGAAAATCCCCATCTCAACTGAGGCAGTTCCTAAGGCAGATGATTTTCAGTAATCCACTCTCATGGATTTGAAGTATGATTTTGTCAGACCATCCCAAAGTTTGCTTCTTTATAGGCTTATGGATCCAGAATCCACTTTCATTTTCTTTCCATTCCAGGGATAGGGTGTCTCAAGAGACTGACAGGTTTGGCAGGTTGATGTACTTTGGTACTCTGCTTACAGCCATCAGTTTTGCATGTGATCTATCTGGGCTGCAGTACTTTCTTCTGGATTAATCAAGTGTGAAGAAAGGGGAAAGATGGTGAAGAAGGCTGCCAGCCTAGTCAAATATAGAATTATGTATCAAATTCTCATTTGTATCAATAAATGTAAAATACAGGCTTGTGTTTTTAAATGAAAGAAAACACTGTAAAATGTGAACTTCAGGATTGTTGCAACATTGCCATGTGCTGTAAGGAAAATCAAGCCAAGCATTTCAAATGTTCTTTGAAGTTGCAATTATCTAAAAAGTGGTGCCGAAGCGGCTGGCTGAACACATTCTTTCTATTGTCTTAACTTAAGGAATAATTGTTAGAGTATACACGTGAAATGTCTTTTATTGTCGTAGTTTCCTGAGCAGGTGTTAGCTTGCTAAATAATGCAGTTTGTTTGCCTGGGAAGTCCAGACTAAAATGATGTAATGTGAATACTGGGAAAATCTAAGTGTTAAAATGATGTAATTTGGGAGGGCCTTAGCAGAGCTGTTTGTTAGTGAGTTTAAAAACTATAGTTCAGTGAGAGACTGGAAGCATTTTGTCTTGAACCATCAACCCCAACACTGCTTATGCTCTTTATGTATGTAAGTAGGATTATAGCACTGTGTTTTCTCTTAAAGATAGCTAAAGATCAGAAAGTTAGATTGAGTTTCTTTGACATCAGACCTGTCCTATTGTATTATTTTAAGTTTCTGTGTGATCTCTGAACTCTTGGATATCTCTGTGGTGTAGTAGTATTGTCTTGTGTTTTAATTATTTATTATTAAATATTTTAAAAAACTTTACCTGTGGCTGGTTTGTGTTAGAGATAGTAGGCTCTAGAGTATATTGCATATTTATAGAGTTAATTGTAATAGGCCACTCTAATAAGCCTTAGACTGAATAATCACATTACCAATTGTATAATAATATTGCACAGTAATAATTGGACACCCTTTTAAGGGCCATTGGGCAGCTGATAATATTTAGCTGGTGGTGGCAGACATTACTACCGTATAGTCTGGGTAAAGGGACACAGCTGGACAATCTGTGACAGCCTTTCCCAGGAGTGTCTGTGAAGTTGTATAAATACTTATCTCAAAGTGTGGGTGTGTGTCCGCTACCTGGGCAGGGACACGAAGCACTGGTTGGACAGAGAGGGTACTGGAGGTTAGCTTGCCAGCTAGGCTGAGATCTGAACCCTATAGCTGTGCCAGTGGGGAGTCTTATTGGGGACCTGGGGAGCAACCAGCCCCAGACTGACTGTGATCTCTGTGTGCACTTAAGGGAAATTGTACTTTGCTGTGTGTATTTGCTATCCTTTTCTCTTCTATGAGATGACCTCCCTGGTGTTAGTGGTGAGGATTGAGGCTCCTTGATTGTTGGGCCAGGGCACGGTCATCACATCAAGAACTAAGGTAGAGGGCCCAAACTGAGTTTGGGCACAGCATGTTTTATGGGCATACAAATAATTTATTTGGGCACCTTCTATATAAGACGAGGTGTGGTTTTGATGTATAATATTTATATAACAAAATTTCCCATTTATCTATTTTCTGTTTTTTGCTTTTCTGGCCATCATCTGCTAAACATGAGCTCTTTTTCCCAAATTCGTTTTTTTCTTCTCAGGTTGAGGGTCAGCTGTTTGGAGAGACTGATCTGTTGTGGATGGCTGCTAAGTCCTACTCCCCTTATGCTGGGACTGTCCTTGCATTTACTGGCTGTGTGTTTCATACATATTCATATGGATGCATACATAACATACATACACATGTGTGTGTGTGTGTGTGTGTGTGTGTGTGTGTGTGTATGTGTGTGTATATATATATATATATATATATATATATATATATATATATATATATATATATATATATATATATATGGGATCCGGACACATGCTCAGCTAGCATATGTCAGAATCAAAAAACATCGAACACACATACACGAAAGTGCTTAACATCGACAAGTGCTTCTGTGTGTGTGTGCCTGTTTTGTAGATCGAACTACAGTGCGGGTAAGGGAAAATTCCCTTTTCCCCACTGTAGTGCGATCTCGGAGTGAGAATAATAAAGTAGGGGAGGTGCAGGATTTATTTATTTTTTTGAACTACACATATACGGAAGTGCTTTTTGATGTTAAGCGCTTTTATGTACGTGTGTTCGATGTTTTGTGATTCAGACATATGCTAATCGAGCATGTGTCCTAGACCCATGTATATGTAATATATAGATATATATATGTGTGTGTGTATATATATATATATATATATATATATATATATATATTTATTATGAAGTGTGAAATGCCAATAGATTGATTTTCAAAACACTGAGACAAAGAGTGTTGAAGTTTCACATGACTGAAACTTCACTTTCCCGTCTTTCACAAGATTGAATGATGAAAATGCCAAATTTTTTTTTATTTTACATTTGTTAACCGGGAAAATCCAGCTGGACCCAGGTCCATTTTCAGTGGATGCCCGGGGAGAAAAGCTCCACAATTAACGTATAGTAAAGTCGTTATGACACAGGTAATACAGACATGAAAAACAGGTTAATTGTAAGTGCACACTTACAAATATTGTTCACAATGGTTCAGCTGTGATCGGTAAAGAACCGATACTTTGATAAAGAGTTGCATATAAAGTACAACTGACCTGACAGAGAAAATGCTATTCTTTAAATAACCGTTACATACAATTACCGTTTTACATTTGCTTCTATTAAGGAAGAGAGAAGGAAAAATAATATATCCTGAGGATCCAGATTATAAGGAGGAAAGTTAGATCTATGAGAAAGTGAGAGCCTAGAGTTTGGGTTGTAAAGAGAAAGGAGAAGAAAGTCAGATGAGACTCATGTAATACATGGGCAGATCCAGGTTTTCCTGAGATGTGGTTTGAGTATTTTTTTAAATTGTGTGTTTGTTGTAGTAGAGATTATATTAGTGGGGAGGTTATTCCATTTTTTTTTTTTTGCTATGGTATGGCAGTATAGGGCTTTGCCAGCAGTATTGTTGGTAGTTGTAATACTGAGGAGAGGTTTAGAAGATGAGCGAAGAGGGCGACTGGTAGAATAAAGTGTTAACAGCTGTTTTAGTGCTGGAGTTTTCTCTGGGTAGTTTATGATGATAAAATTGCAGGTGAGTTGTTGGTAGGTGAGTAAGTGAGGAAATTCTAACCATTGGATTTCTTTTAGTGCCTGGCAGTGGTGGGTTCTAAATGGTGAGTTGGTGGTAAATTTGACAATTTTATTATAACATGATTCTAGCTTGCCTAGATCTGTTTTTCTAATATGGGTTAGGATTGGCGCTGCATACATAAGTGTTGATAAAAGGTGGGTCTGAGCTAGGGTGATTCTTGCTTTATCTGTGAGAAAGTTTTTTTATGTCTGTAGAGTGTCCCCATTTTCGTATGAACTTTCTGGATTGCTTGTGCTATATGAATATCAAAAGATAGGTTATTATCAATTTCCACCCCCTAGGAGTTTAGTATGGGTTGATGGTGAAATGATAGTGCAGTTTCTGGATGTGATGGAGAAAGGTGAGGGAGTTGATTTTGTTTTATTAGGGGTGAACAGGAGTAATTTGGTTTTGTTAGGGTTGAGAATGAGCTGGGTGTCAGTGATCCAACTTTCAATAGCAGAGTGATTATTAGGTCAGTTTTTGTAGGGTGATAATAGATGGGGCTGTGCAAACGAGAGTAGAATCATCTGCATACTGAATTAGTGTGGCATGTTTGGAGGAAGTATGTATATTGTAAAAATAGAGAAAAGTAGTGGACCCAATATAGAGCTTTGTGGTACCCCAATAGAGTTGGGGAGAGGAGGAGATGGTTTGTTTTGCATTGGACAGCTTGTTGTCTGCCAGAGAAGTAACTTTTAAACCAGGATATAGTAGGGGGAGTGAGTCAAGAGTGTCTAGTAGTTTAGGATGTGAGACCATGTCAAAGGCTTTGAAGAGATCTAAAAAGATAGCAGATATATAGCTATTGTTATTTCTGTGATGATTTACGTGGTTGGTGAATGAGAGAAGAGCTGTGGTTGTGCTGTGTTGGGGGCGGAAGCCATGTTGAGTGAAGGAGAGAAGATTGTGTGAGCTCAAGAATTGCATAACTTGCAGGTGTATCCACTTCTCAAGAAGTTTGGACAGGGAAGAAAGTATAGCTATTGGCCGGTAGTTGGAGAAATCCTAGGATTTTCCAACTTTGTGAAGAGGTATGATGTAGGCTATTTTCCATAGTTTTGGTTCATAAGCTTCCTGAATGGACCTGTTTGTTAGGATTGAGACAGGATATCATAAGGAGTCAGCTGCTATTTTCAAAAAGTTAGCAGGTATACGGTCTGTTGCAAGAGTGGTGGATTTTAGGCCGAGGAGGAGTTTTTTAATTTTAGATGTAGGGACAGGGGAGAGAGAAGGATGATTTGTTATTTGGGTGTATGGTAGAGTTGTTTCTAGAATTGTCTGAAGTTGTAGTGTGAGGACTATCAGTATTAGATATTTGAGTTGATAGAGTTTGGATTGAGGTAATAAAATGATAGTTAAGCTGGGAAGCTATATCTTTGTTGTTACTGGGGTTGGAGGGGGCAGGGGTGGTAATTTTGCCAGGTTTTAGCAAGGTGTTGATGCTGTGCCAGAAATTTTGGGGATTTTTTTGAGTATTTGTTTTGGAGACCTAAAAAGTAATTTTGTTTATCTAGTTTGGATTGTTTTTTGGCTTGATTTTCCATTGCTTCCATGCCTTGTCTCTATTTTTTAGTAGGGCTCTTGTTTCCCTACTCAACCAAGGAGCAGAGTTTGCTTTGGCTTTTACTTTTCTAATTGGTGCCATTGAATTTAGAACTGTGATGAACATGTTGAAATAGTCTACTGCTAGGTTTAGGTCTAAAGTTCTTAGAGGTTCCCAGTTACATTGCTTTAGTATGTTGTTTAGGTCCTCTGGGTTTACATTGTGGTCATCCCTGATTTGTCTGTAGATTACAGGCTTTGGAATATTGTTACGTTTCCTTAGGAGGAAAGTAGGGTGATGATCACCAAGTCCATCTTGTAAGCAACCGGTCTGATAGTGATGTTTGGGGCTGTTCACCAATGTCCAATCAATAATGGTTTGTGTCTGGGTCTTTTTGTCTATGCTGGTGGGCTCTTGAATTAGTTTGGTAAATCCATAGCTGTCAATTTGGTTGGCAGGGTTGCTTGAGTTTCAGGATAGTCCGTCGGTATTTAGGTCACCTAATAAAATTGTTTCTTAAGGAGAATTCTGACTGAGCTATTGAAGGATTTCTTCTATGTTAGGAGTGTTATTTCCAGGAGGAATATAGCTGCAGAGGATATTATTTTTTTTTTATTATTATTTATTGCTAGGGTAGAACCTATGGTTTCTACATTTTGGAATGTTGGTAAAGGTGTATGGAGTGGCTGGAGGTTTAGTGCGTCTTTGAATAGAATTGCTACCCCACCTCCCTTCCTACCTGTTCTGTCTAACCTTATGATATTGTAACCTGCTGGGAGAATTTCTTTGCTAGGGATAATTGGTTTTAGCAATGACTCGGTAATAGTAAGTATGTCAGGGGAGTAGTGGGTTATAAACGAATGAAGGTCAGGGAGTTTGTTGCAAATTCTTCTGGTGTTAATATTAATGATTAGTAGATCAGACTGAGTTTTATTGGGAGGGGAAGTGAATGGAGGTCCTGGGTTTGGGTGCATGTCACCTGCTATAAGGAGTGTTATAGTGAGATTAAAAATGTGCTTAATAGTGTGTCTTAAGTTTGAGAGGGATACGTAGTCTGCTTTCCTATTGTCAGAAGTTAGTAGGTGGGTCATCTTAGTGTGTAAAATAGTACAAATAGTGCATATACCACAGGGAAAAGTACCAGAATTTTGTAAAGGAATAGTTAAAATTTCAGTAGGCATAGAGAACAAATTATGAACAACCATGTCTTTTATATTTCTGGCTCTCTTGTAGGAGACGGTAAAGGAGTCAGGTACATTTTTAATCCCAGACTTCCCTTATATAAGAATGACCAGTAGTATCTTAAGATTTTTACTAACTCAACACTATAAATATTATAAGTAGTGACAAAATATATCTTTTTATCACTAATATTCTCTGCATGACTCCTATGTCTATTCACAGACTTCATATCATCTGGAACATTAACCAGACTAGTGGTATCCCTTCTCAAGCACAACAATTTTTTTTGTCTGAAGAAGTGTTCAGTGAAATGTGAAAGCGCTTACCGGCCTCTCTATTTTGTTGTTTTCTGTTCTAATAAACATTTTTGATATACGGTTGACTCAGATAGTCGTGGTGTGCCTCTGAAGTTTTATTGATTAAAATTATTAGCTTGTGTTTAAGTGTTTTAGTTAATTGATTAATGATGTGATATTTGTTACTTAAATGTAGCTTGTGCTATTGTGATGTTAACTCTGTGAAAAACTTGCTAGATGAGGCGCTGGAGTATTAAACAATTCTGGATTTTATGCTTCTGCAGTTGGTGTTCACTTTCTCATAGGTTCATAGGTAGGTACTAGGCTATCGGCCCTGGGGCTTATACAAGCCCAGCCAAAAAGGTAACCTGGCTTTTGCCACCCAAAAAAATTATTTTCCTATGCCACTGTCGAGCAGAGCCACAGAGGTGATCCCCGGGGTGAATTTCCAATTTCCCATCCAATCATCAAGATTTTTCTTGGAGTGCTAATGAGGAGCTTTGTTTGATATAGATAGGTAGTTTATTCCAGAGTATGGGAAGTCTCTGGGACAGGAATCTATCCCTCCGGCATGTTCTGTTTAATGTTGTGACAAGGTTTAGGTCCCTAGAGCGTGTAGTTTGGAGGGATTGGGATTTCTTTAACTGGAGCATGTCCAACAGCTCTGGGTTTGACATAGCTTTGTATGTTAGGCAGAGCTCGCCTCTGAGTAGGCGATATGTGATGGAGTAAAGCTGGAGTTTTTTGAGACTGTCTGCGTAGGGCATCTGTTTGAGGCCGGTATGTTTAGATACAGTATGTTGTTACTTTGTTACTTTGTTATTGAATCATGTGAGTGGTAAGTTGTAATTTTACGTTGTCGTCATTGTGATGGTCGGCGATTTTAGATTTTTAGCCTTGTAAGTATTCGGTGTTTTGAAAGTCGATCTACTGGCTTTCTTTTTCTTGTAAAATAGACTCGTACATTGGCCAGTACATGGTGTTTTATTTTTAGTTGTTTTATTTCAAGTTAAGTGGTAAATGTATAAAAAATAGTGTAATGTTTCTGCTTATTTGCAATTTTGACTGTAACCATGGACTGCTAGCTGGTGTGTTTGTGGAGTGTTTCCCAAGAAAAGATTGCTGTGAAGGGTTTTGAGTGGACAGAAGAGCAGGAGTATTTCTGTGGGAAAATTATTTTTGAGGTTGTAATAACTTTTTTGAAGGTTTCTGTACCTGATGGACTTTTTTGTATTAAAATTTTTTTTGTCAAAATTTGTTTTTAGATGGTTCGTGGCAGTTTCTCTTTCCTCAAGAATTTTTTTGTGTATCTTTTGGGTGCAGTAGTCTTGTTTCATGAAGCAACTTGCTTCTAAACTGAAAATCTCCTACTACTTTGTGTTGGCCACTCTTTCACTGCTTCCCACACCAGTCCCTCCTGAGCCAGCAAGCATGTTGCAGTTCTGGCTGTTTCATGCTAGTGCATGTGTAATAAGTAACGGAGATATTTTGCTGGAGTGCATTTATTCTTTTAGATTCATGTCCAAAATTCCTTGTTCCTGGTAACATGGTATTAGGCTTTCCTCTCCAGGTGATGCTCCCATGACATTAATTTCTCAGACGAGAGACTTGATCTCTGCCATTCACTTCCATCTCCTCCCCAATTGCCTCCTGCAGCACCTGGGACCCTGCCAATATACCATTCTGTGTTACTGGCGGCCCACTGTAATTGGTAATTTAGCTTTTTGTGGTGCTGTAGCTAAGGTGACAAGCTTAGATGCCTTCCATCATGGAGGAGCTCTGGCAGTGCATACTGTATGTTGTGTACAAAGGGGATACATTTGATTTCAGTTGAACAGAGTCAGTGAGGGGGTGGGATTCTGTTCCATGGTGTAGGGGAGTCTCTGGGTGATGAATCTGTCCCTCCAGCACATCCTATTTATATCCGTGTTAGTTTTAGTCTTCTCTCTCTGGCTCTGGTGGATTTGGATTTTTTGAGGTGGAGCATGTCCCATTAATTCGGGTTGGACATGGCTTGTATTGTCAGCACAGATCACCTCCTGAGCAGTGAGTATGCACTGAAATAGAGCTGAGTTTTCTTCAGTCGGGCACAATCATTGGTCTAAGAAGTGAGAGTACAGGGTACAATGACCCCGATCCATCTGGATGTCCCTTCCCTCATGAGTCATGGGCAATAAGAAGGTCTTCCCTAACCACTTGGCAAATGTGAGGCCAAAGAGAGGTTACTGTCAACTTGGGTCCCCAGGTCCCTGATAACTTTAGTTCGTAGCACACAGACAGAGGGTTCGTCGTCCCATTGATACTGTGTTTTTGCTTTTGAGAGAGAGCAGCACTCACTGGGCATCTGAGATGTTTGGGAGAGACAGACTCTGGTGGGATAGATATTTCTCCTTTTGGGAGGAGGGGGAGAGAGGTGCACTGAACCTGTCTGCAAGTATTGTGGCAACAACTGTGGGTTCAGTGATTTTATCATTTTGGACTAATTCTGAGAAGAATCTGAGGAGTCAATCCTTCAGGTTTCTAACATAGCAAAGGTTTATGATTGCCTCGTGTCTTTAACATTATTTTTTTCCTCAAAGTTTTTTGAGGATGATGCCTTGATGTTTGATCGTTTTTTTTGATATTGTGCCAGAGATGCCTTCCCATTTTAGCTTGCCACCTGTCATGTAGTAGCTTTCCCTTGTTGTGTTGCTCAGGGTTTGGATATTTCTCCACCAGACCAGAGCTGGTGGGAAAAAAGGAAAACTTTTTGATTGATATAGGGATTGGATGATCCATGGACTCCTGGAGGTGAGAGAGAAGGCATTTGTAAGTGTTTGTACGGGTTGGGGTTTGGTTTCCACTGGCTCGGGGGGCTGAAGGATAGCCTTCCAGTCTTAAGTAGCTTTTGTTTGCTTTTTGAAGGTTCTTCACTGTGGTCTTTTGGGGGGTGGGGGTGGATGTGGATCTCCAGATTAATTCTTTATTATCTGATCTCACCAATGAGGGATATACTTCCTTGTTGTGAGCATTCTGTGTCCCATGTTTGGAGATGATCAGGTCTAGTATATTTTCTCCTCTTGTGGAATGGTGGACTTTGTTCCATAGCATTTGAGTTTATGAACTCAAGGAACCTTTGAGACAGGCAGTCTGGTTTGATCTGTTCCAGTTGGTGAGACTGGAGAGTGTATTCGACTACTGAGTCACCTTGGTATAGTGTTTGGCCTATTGTGTTTGGCCTCTTTTTGTGCTGTGACTTAGCACACTGACTGTTGCTTGTCGTTGCATGTGGTCTTATGTCTTGTTGTGGCAGTTGCTTGCTTGTCTGCTTTGGGAGGGTGTGGTTTTTTTGTAGATTTTTTGATCCAGTGCCTGTATGTGTTTTTGTGTTTTTATGTGTTTGTTTTGTTATGTGATTGTGGGATTGTGGTACTGTTTTGTGGGTGTGCATGGTTTCTCCCTCCTGGTGGGTCGTGCCTCCTCCTGAGTTGAGAGCTCAGCCTCCAGTTTGGCTATATATAGCATCATCTCTCATGTTTTGTGTTTTGTGTGGTGAAAGTTGTGGGTTGTCTGTGCACATCTGTGCATTAACATTGCTGCAGTGCAGATGTAGATTCACCAGAAACAGGAGAGAGGGGCAGCTAGCAACTGACCCTTGACATGCTAAAAAAGTGAAAAGTTTGCTGTGTAACTGAGTCAGAAGGGACCTATAGGAAATGGGTACATTCTAGGCTATGTACTTTGTGTTTAGTATACAAGTACTTACCTATATAAAATGCTTTAGGGAGCAAGTGCTGACTATTGAGATAGAGAATAGACTGTTTAGATTGCAAGTAGAGAGGTTCACAAAGGAAAATTGAAGAGCAGACTACTGAGCCAGGAAAAGTTTACCGGGCGTGGCTGCCGATGGTGCTCTATGGGCAACAATTGACCCAAAATGGCAAATAGACTACAAGTTTCTGGCTGGAACCACTCCTCTAGGGACAAAAATAGGAGGATATGGAATAGCACAGGAACCAAGACAAAGCCCAGAGGTCAGCAAACTCTGAAGACTGGACTATTCTACTTGACCAGCCTTCATAGGATCTTATGGATGACATTTTGAAAAGGAATTTGCTCCAAACCAGCAATCTTTTGTGATAACATTGCTGACCCCTGTGGCTTTTCTAATAGTCTAAGCCTGCCCCTTCCCCAAGAAGAACCAGTTTCTTCAGAGACAGATTTTCTTGTTTTACCTGCATGTCTGCTACTTTATCCAGATTGAGAGATTCTGTGATCCAGCAGTCAAGAGTTCACATCATTTTCTACATCTGCCCATGGGGGAAGTAGTTGTCAGAATTTGCCTCAGCTTGGAAAGCCATTAGAAAGGACCATTGAATTTTTAGCATGGTTGGCATAAGCCCATCTCTGAGGTTTTGGGCCCTCCTTAAGAAAAGATTGCATTGTGGGACCAGTCCTGGTCAGCAGAACTGTTGTGCAAGATCCAGACTGTACTCCTTAAAGGGATCTTGGAGGCTTTTTTTGTCTACAGAAAGATACGCGGTTCTGCTTCTGCTCACTTTTGATTCTTGGGGAAAAAAATCTTCTTATTGTGGCCCTCCAGTGACCTTCACATCAGGTTTCAAAATGAGGAGACTCTAAGGAGGCAAACTTTTGCTGTTGTAAGACATCCGACTGGTGTTGCTAGACATGATGGATGCTTGTAGTGCCTGGACCTAAGTGTAAACTGGGAGAAATCCTCTTGGGCACTTTCTGTCATTCCTACCCACAGAGATGGCTCAGACCATCATGGATGTGACAGCCTCTGTGAGGATCCAGAGGAGGGTCCAGGCCCTGACCCAGCTGTACCTTCTGGACTTGATGGTAGGCGCAGTTGTTTTGGTGGTATTTGCACATACCTGCCGATATGGATGTTGTCATTGACTGTGAAATGCCATTGTCTGCTGGTACCCCATTAGCTTATGCTTGGGGCAGGTACTCATTTGCACCCTTCAGATATCTTTTCATGCTTCAGATATCTTTTCATGCATCCAAACCATTTGTGAGTAATGAAGATTGGTGTTTCCTTGGCAGGTTGACGAGTGTAGTATAACTTTGTGGTTAAGTGAAGTGACTATTTCTCTGTCTCTCTCTCTTAAGAGAGGGTAACCCATGTTTAGTAGTTTGGATGTTCTCAAGTTTTTTTGATGATCTGGGTTTTGGAATGAAAGCTACTTCTGGAGACCTTTCTGGTTCAGTCCAGCAATAAATCCTGAGTTGTAGTATTAGCTAAACAAACAAGGGAGACATGTGGTTATACCTTGTGTATACAGAGGTGAAACCCTGAACCATATGTTGAGACTTCACTGTTTCAGGGTTTCAGATTTTTGAAGTGAATGTGCAGTTGGACTTCCTGGGCCACTTCTCCAATTCTCTGCTGAAGTTCTGGATTGAGGAGCTGTCTGGTTTGCATCTTAAGATATAGGCAGTCATTATTCTGACCTTTATGCCACCTGAGTGAATGTGTTCATGCCCTTTTTCCTAATGTTTTCAGCATGGCAAGAGATGCTTCATGTTGGACTTGTCTCTTGGAAGGGGAGATTCTTGTATCTCATTCCTTGTTTCTTATTCTGTACTTCATTGCTGAATTCAGGGAAGAAAGATTTAGCATTCACTGAAATGCCTGCAAATGACCTCTCATGAAGCAGAGTGGGGTTAATGCTGCTGTTATGCTAATGGTGAGAGAAGAAGCACAATGGCATTGATTTCAGGCCAACTCTGGCTGTGCAGTATGTATGGGACTTCACAGTTTGTCTGGTTGCACTTTTAGTGGGAACCAGTTCAGTTTAAATTTTGTAGTGTTACACATTTGCCACTGTATTGTGCTGAGCTGCTGAATGTACTACCAAAGGCATACAAAAAGGGCTACAAGCATAAGGCACTGTTGATCACCAGAGAGCCTGTGACTTGCTTCTTGGGAACTAGCTTGGGATTATTACTACTGTTTTTGTTCCTTGTGAAGGAAGGTGGAAAGGGATGTTGGCTCCAAGCTACATTTGCTTGCAGTGAGACCAGTGCTTACAACAGTCCATAGGTGAATCATTACTGTTGCTAATTTTTAGTAACACTTGTGTGATTCCTCTAGTAAAACTTTCATTAAAATCAGTACTGTCCCTGTCATTGTGGACTTTGCTGCTTGATCATTTCTCTTTTTCCCTTGCCATTGTGCTAGCTCTGAGTGTTTGAAGTACTGTAGCAACTGCCTTGTGTTTAATAAAAGCTGTTTGTTTTTTCTTCATCACTCTGATTCTGTAGATTAGAGAGAGAGTTCTTTGAAAGTTCCTTTCTTTGCACACCCAGTGTTGGTAAACAGAAGAGTAACACCCTACCAATGTCTGGCTGAGGATAAAAAACTCTGCCTAGGTGTACCAGGTCCCATATAGTAAACCTCAGCCACATACCTCTTTCTACATCTGCTCCCACACATATCTCAATTATAAATTGCCAAAACTGCAAGTCTTTTCCACTAAAGTCTCATTGATCTGCAGAGAGTGTCACAAGACCCATGTTTTTGAATTTGTAGGTGGGAACGCTGACATTACACTCACCAGACTAGACAAGGTGAGGGCTTCTGTAACCTGTACCTCTGGGGCTAGAATTAGGGTTGTTACATGGATCCCCTGGACTTTTCACAGTCCTGTATATGAGTATTGCCTTGTGGTTGCCCATGGGGAACTCAACAATGTTAAACTATTCACACTAGGGGAGACGCAGAGGGATGCTGCTGAGCTCTCTTTCTGCGTCTCCAAGAAAGGAAAGCAATTGTGCTCAGCAGTGTTCTACCCTTGCCAAGAGTAATACCAAAGTTCAGAGATAAAATACAGATGGTTAGTGAACTGGTGTCATTGCAAGAGTTTCCAGCATGTACTTGCCTGAGAAGAGATAGTTAACAGACTGTCTTGCTTTCCCAGGGATAGGCTGCAACCAGGGTTGCCAGATGTCCCTATTTGGGTGGGACTGTCCCGAGATCAGCAGCCCTGATCCGCAGCCTGATCCCCGAAGTTACTGCTTTCTTTAAATCCTTTTTTTTTTTTTTTTTTTTTTTTTTTTGTTGATTATAACGGGCCACCATCAATCAATAAAAACAGAGCTACTTCTGTCTACTTCTGTTTAATGCTGTTGCACATTAAACAAAGTAGCTCCATGTTTGTTATTTTTTTTTGTTTTTTGATTGGCCTGTTCTGCATTAAAAGACCTAGCGTGGAAGACTTTTTTTTTTTTTTTCTGGCCAGTTGGAAATCTGGCAACCCTGGCTGCAACTGTCAGTGCATGACTTTTGTGCACTGCTAAAGCCTTTGCTGCCCCTTAATGCTTTTTTGACAAAGTTGAGCAAACCCACTTGGCAAATTCTAATTTGGTCAATATCAGGGCAGCACTGCTCGGTGATTGAAGCTTGCACAACAAAATATCTACTTGAGGCTTTTCTTTACCTTGAAAATATACATATAGCTGTAGTTACAGAAACTTTGCTCTATTGCGAAGACAGCAACCCCTTCTTTCCAGAGTTTGGTGCTTAGTGTATTCAGGCTCACTGCAGCTTGTGGGAGTATATCCATATTTCTCAGGGAACATATGGCTTCACATCATATTATGGACGATATCATAGAAGAACTTCAGAGATCCATGTAACTTAACAGTGAAACTGCCTACCATAGATTTGCCACTTGCATGTCACCTGTGAGCATGCTGAGTATTTAATTCACATTGCAAAACTCTGTTTATCCAAATACATTTATTATTCATGACTTCATTAGCCACACTGTAAATTAGCCTATCAGTGCAACTAATAACAAATATTCCATGATTTCTTCCTCTTCCGTACCAGGGGTGGTAATCTTCTTGACTTTGTTCTTCCTGTACTGCCCCATAATGTCACTACCTCCTTCGTGACATCTTCATTAAAGCACTCATTTTTGAACCCCCACAAAAAAATATATATATAAATCTTTGCAATTTATTTAAACAGATATCCTTGAAATTAGAGCAATTCTGCAGGTAATACAGTACCCAGAGGTGTTACATACTATCACTCCGAAAAATGTTCCTTTGTGGATGTGGATAGATTATTAAGAAATCTGTTGTTTGCAAAATGAAAATGGTAAATTCAAAAATAAGCCTGTACAGAAGAATTTGTGTATAAACAAAAACATAAACAACCTTGGTAAACCAGAGACTTCAATGTGTAATACCTTAAACCTACTTTGAAGGAGGCCCATTGAAAATATCTAAACTGTCCCTTAAGGATGTGCTATAGCTACATGACTTCTAAATGCCCTCTGACCTGTTACTTGCTTCTTTTATTGAGGCATTCAAGTCAGTAAATTCGAATCCCATTAGCTGTAGACATGACATGTTTTGTCTACACAGCAGAAGTGGAAATTGTAGCCATTTTCTGAAAACGCTGCTTTTCACAAAGCCCTATGTACAGAACTAGGATGACTGCAACATTTTCTATATGAGGGACAAAACAACAAGTAAAAAAGACTACACAGAAAAACTTCCCAGGCAAAAACATTTGTTTATATATAATCTCTGGCAAACTCTTCAGTGTGTAGTATGACAGTTTTCTGTATGGCTGTTTTATTTTTATATAAACAAATTCTGCAATGAATGCAGAAATATCAGACTATATAAAAGGGTGAATTGAAACTATTAAGTATTAGGCACACTACCAAGAAGTGCAAGGCCAGGTATGAACTAGGGGTCACATCCAACTCTTAACGATGACTATAACGCTTTTTTCAGTTGTAGTAGCAAACTTAGAAACGGTGCTCCTTATTGGACTAAACTTATTTTCAGTGATGCATTCTACTCTTGATCTGAAGTCCTTGATTGATTCAGTGCTAATATCACTCCCCTGGACAGTCTGTTTCCCCCAATATATTCCATCCCATCCAGAATCGCCTTAAGATAGAGTTATGTCTGCACTATACAAAACAAAATTCTGTTTGGAATCTCTTAATATCCCTAGATGTTCACTAGTTAAGTGTAAAGCACCAGTAAGCCAAACTCCTCTTAAACCTCTTCAGTGTAAGACTCACTACAAGTTATATCCCTGAAACGTGGAGAACTGTTATAGTGATATTACAAAAATGACCACATGCTATGTCTCTGAAACTAATATAGCTTGTAGTTTAACAAGTGTTGTCTATAATTTGTGATCTGATAATCAGTTTTGTAAGTGAGATAAAGACCTTGGATTTCTAAAACTGCAGATAGTACTTGGTAAACTTAGTTTCTGACTACAGGTCACCGAAGTTCTAGATAGGTTCATAGGTTGGTACTGTCTGCCCGAAGGCATATATTAGCCCAGCCACGTTGTGCGGTATTCACCGCCCCTTTAGTAGTTCCCTAGACCCTTGTACTAGCAGCTAGTACCCTTGGCCCCTATCTAGTAGTGCTGTTGGTGTGATCCCCGGTGTGAACTTTCTGTTACCCATCCACTCATCAAGGTTCCTCTTGAAAAGTGATAGTGAGGGGCTCTGTCTTATGTAGATCGGGACCCTGTTCCATAGTAAGGGAAGTCTCTGTGAAGGGAATCTATCCCTCCAGCATGTTCTATTCATTGTTGTGTTGAGGTTTATATCCCTAGAGCGTGTAGCTCGAGTAGATTTGTTTTGCTAAGATGGAGCATGTTCAACAATTCTGGGTTGGACATGGCTCTGTACGTTAGACAGAGATTGCCTCTGAGAAAGCGGTATGCAACAGAGAACAGTCTTAGCTTTTTCAGTCATGCTGCATAGGGCAACTGTTTGAGGCCAGTAATTCTCTTGGTTAGGTACCTCTCTGGTCTCTCCAGCTGCTGGAGATGTCTAGCCAGGTACATTCCAATTGGTGCATTGTACTCAATAATGTGTCTGATGAGGGAAGAATAGAGGGGCACCATTACATCCTTAGATCTTGATGCGAACCCTTTCATGATCAGATGGGTCACACAGAAGGATTTTCTAACCACTTTGGCAACATGGTTATCAAAGGAAAGCTGGCTATCTACTTGGGTCCCTAGATCCCTTATTTCTTCTTCAGATTTCAGGGGATTACCTCCTATGTTGTAGTTTGTGGGTACTCTGTTTTTTCCAAAGGGGATTACTACGCATTTTTTTGCATTTAGCTTCAGACCATGGCTTTGACACCATCCATCAGTCTCATTTAGACCCTTCTGGAGGATCTCCATGTCGGCCGGAGACTCTATTATAGCACCCAGTTTGCAGTCGTCCGCATACTTAGTCAGCCACAGCCCTTCTGTGCTTGCTTGTACTTCTGAGAAGTATATGCCAAGCAGGTGGGGCCCCAGGACAGAGCCCTGAGGCACACCACTCATTACTGGTCTAGATTCGGACATAGATCCCGCTACTCTTGCTTTATGGGATCTGTCTGAGAGCCAGTTTGCGATCCATCTTGTGACGTAAGGGTTTATGCCCAGGCTGGTGAGCTTATCAATAATACCCGAATGGGGAATGGTGTCAAATACTTTAGCAAGGTCAAGGTAAGCTGTGTGTACCTCCTTTTCCTTATCTATATCCTGAGTAACTGTCTCAAATAAATCCACCAGGTTCAGGAGGCATGATCTGCCCTTGACGAAGCCGAACTGTGTGGGGTCCAGCGACTGGAGGTTCCCAATCTCTCCATTTATGAGTTCCATAATGATTTGCTACACAGCCTTACAGATCAGACTGGTCAGGCTTATTGGTTGGTAGTTCCCAGGGTCAGTTGTGACCCCACTCTTGTGTAGCGGGACCAATGTTGCCATGCGCCATTCTCTGGGCACATATCTGTGGAGAGGCTGAGACTAAACAGGGTATTAAGATGCGGGGTTAATTCCTTTTGGAGCTCGCGTATGAAACAGCCTGGGACACCATCTGGTCCCATGGAGGCAGTGTTTTTAGCTTTAGATAGAGCCTTGTTAACCAACGTATCAGTAATAATTGGACTTACACAATCCCCTGGAATGGTAATAGGCATTGTAGGTGGTGAGGGAGGGGGGAAATTTGCACTGAACCTGTCAGCCAAGAGGTTGGCAATGTCAGAAGGGTCAGTGTATTTTGTTCCATTTTGTACTAGCTCAAAACAGACCTGAGCGTTGCCATTTAGGTTTTTGACGTAGCCATAGAAGGCCTTATGGTTATCCTTGGCATCCTTGGTAACTTTCTTTTCAAAATTAGCTTTAGTTGACTTGATGAGTGCCCTCAATTTCTTACTAATGCTGATCAGGGATGATTTTTCTACTTGAGATTTGGCCTTTTAATGCTTAAAAAATGAGTGCCTGATGGTCCCTTTGACCATACCAGGGCCTTTAATACCATCCCACATGCTGCTGTTATGGATAACCACTGTTACAATAACAACTCAATTTCTAGTCTCCTGGATAGCCAGCTTGCAACAAAGCTCACACTGATAAAAAAGGGGTGCCTTCTCTAGTCAGCACTGAGGTTCTACAGAGCTCTTTTCTGGGCCTCCTGCTTTTTTGCATGTACTTCTTAGAAGTCAAAGCACGTGTCAAGGTCCTGACTTTTCTTGATGACTGCAAACTGGGGTATTTATCAACTCTGCTTCTCACACTGATTATACTCCAGTGGGGCCTGGATAAGACCAGCTACTGGTGTGCCTGTCCGTTTCACCTTAAATGTAAAACAAATGTAGTACAGTTACATTTGAGACCTGTATGCCACTCCCTCTTATGTCATTGCTGGTACTACTATCAAAATAATGCAGTTATCTAGGACTTTGTATGTATGTTGTTAAGATCTTTTGATCACCATGTCTTGATTTTTGTTAAGAAGCTCACTTACCTTTCTCAGCTGATCTATATGGCTGTCTCTTATAGGTATCATGCAGTCTTGGTCTCTCTGTTTTCTTTTCATATTAGATCCATCCTTGAATATATAGCCCCTATTTGGAATACATGTTACAAAGGACCTTGACTAACTTGAAAGATCCCAAAGATTTTGGAGCAAAAAGATATCTGGACTGCACAACCAGAATTTCTTCAACAGGTTAAAAACCGTGTCGTAACATTCTGACTCTCCCTCCCTCTCTCTGTGTGTGTGTGTGTGTGTGTGTGTGTGTGTGTGTGTGTTTTATATGTAAGGAGCAAAACAATATGTAACAAATGGCAAGAGCAGTTGGCATAATGTTTATCTTCTTCTCCTGCCATGTACAAGGTTTGATCCTGACCTCTGGTCTGTGCCTATTTGGAGTTTGCATGTTCTCCCTGTGTCTCTGTGGAGTTTCTCCCACCTCTGAAACACATCCTGAGTGTTTCAATCTCAAACTCTCCAATGAATGGAGCTGGAGACTCTACATGGTGCCCTATAGCAGAAGAGTTGGACACCAACCACTTTGAGCATCTTCTGTGGTGCACAGTATCCTCAAGATGAGAACTTGTATCATAGACTGTGTGCCATGGTAGGGCTAGCCACTCAGCAGTGTAAAATATGGCTCTGTATGATTCAGTCATGTTGACTAATGTTGCCAAATGGGCATGTGTATTTGCCGGTGATAAGCGGATTGAGGACCCAACCTACTTCAGCCTATGCCAGGGACCCATGATAATGGTGGGAGGAGTGTTATGCATCTGTTGGCCAGTGTATGCCCAGAAGCCCTGGATCAGTAAGCTACTGGTGGTCTGTTTTCCAGCTAGCCAGTCTGGGTTTTGTGGGGTAGCTCTGTTGAGCGATAGCTGTATGTAAAACCAATCAACCTGCCAGACATGCACTAAGAATTGCTGCACTCCGTGTAGGTTCACTGACTGGATGCTGCTTGGAAGTGGATGACATTATGGTGCAGAGGAGGCTGGATATCATATGCAATCATGCAGTAGTTGTGGGACCTACTAGGTAAAGCAGGGCAATGTGAATTGGTGTTGATAATGGGTGACATGAATGCAAGTATTGGGACAGACCAACAACAAGATATGATTGCTTGGGTCCACATGAGTGGGGCAACAGCAGTAAAGAAAGAGAGGCCATTCTAGACTTCTGTCTGGCAAATGGCTTGATAGTAGCCAACTCATGGCTCAGAAAGTGAGACAGTAACAGGATCACATACAGGAGTGGCCAACATGCAACTCAGGTAGACTTCCTTCTAATAAGGAAAGACCACTGGGTAGAATCAGTGATTTACAAAGTCATCCCCAATGGAAACAGTCAGCTCACAACATAAACCACTGCTTGGCACCATCAGCTGCAGTAGTCAGAGAAGGCTCTAAGGTCAACAGCAACCAGGCTGAAGACCTGGAAGCTGACTGGAGAAAAAGTACAACAGTTCAAGGACTTACTGAGGACTCTAGCACCCTAAGAAGAAGAGGAGCCAGGTGGAGTTGAAGAAGAATATCAGCGCCTCAAAACAGCATATGTGAGGACTACAAAACAGATAATGTGGCTGAGCAGGTATGTAAATAAGGTACATAAGGAAAGCTGGTAGTGGAATACAGACATCCCAGGAAGTCATAAAAGGAAAGGAGGAGTGCAGAAAGAAGTAAAAATTAAGGACTGAAGAAGTACTGGTTGGCTAACAAAGCAGTTAAGAAAGGAGATGTAAAAGCAAAGAACAGGGCATCAGTGGCACTCTACCATCTTCTGAAAAGTGGCTTGGGTGGCACAAAGAAACTATCAGGTTGATAGGCAAAGACAGAAAGATAAAGATAGTCAGACACCCTTCATAAAGGGATACCAGCAACAACTTGTTCACCAGTCCACAAGACATCAAAGGCAGATGGAAGGAGTACTTCCTGCAGCTTATGAATGAAGAAAGCCCCACCGAAGCTGTTCTGCCCCAGATACAACCTACGGTAAGAGAAGAAAAGGAGCCCACCCTAGAAGAAGTAAGAACAGCACTAAGGAAATGAAGTTGGGAAAGCAAGCAGGATCGGATGAGGTCACAGCAGATATGATAAGTGTTGGGTAAGACAGGGGAGAATTGGCTCCTAAATAGTACTTCTATCAGTATGGAAAGAAAGGCATAGCCCAGGTGATTGGAGAATAAGCATGCTTGTGCCAGTGTACAAGAACAAAGGGGACATCCACAACTGTGAGGAATACAGAGGTATCAAACTCTTCTCACATTGCATGAAAGTTCTGAAGAGATTGATAAATGGATATACAAAGTAGTAGAAAATAAGATGGGAGATGAGCAGTTTGGATTCAGATCAGGATGTAACACAACTGACCCAATGTTTGTAGTGAGACAGATAGCTGAGCAGTACTCCGGTGGTTTGAAGTTCTGGAAACATTGCTGGAATTAGTGCAGGCTATGTACCAACAGTATTTGGTCTTACAGAGGGGTTCGAGTGGGTGTGCACCAAGGTTCAGCTCTGATCCCACTGTTGTTCATACTGCTGATGGACTACATTAACAAACAGGTCGGAGGGGACAGATCATCAAAGTTGCTGTATGCAGACAATGTGGCATTACAGACAGATTCTGAGCAAGAACTTCTGCAAATGATACGAGAGTGGTATTCAAAACTGAAGGTAAGTAGGATGAAACTAAGTATGGATAAGACACTAATAATGACAGCAAATTGGGGAGATCAGAAAAAGCTGAGAATTTAGATAGACAAGAAGATAGTAGAACAGGTTAATAGCTTCAGGTATCTTGGAGGGGTGGTTGAGGAAAAGGGACATCTGAATGAAGAGGTCAAATCTAGAATCAGAGGGGCTGCTGCCAAGTGGCATAGCATGTCAGGTGTAGTGTATGACAGAATAATGCCAAAGAAGCTGAAAAATAAGATGTATAAAACAGTGGTGTGTCCAGTACTACTGTATGGTACAGAAACTTGAGCAGTAAAGGCAGAGCAGATCAGTACGCTAGAGGTGATGGAAATGAAGTGCCTAAGAAAGGTGGTAGAATGCACATTGTGGGACAGTAAAAGAAATAAGGACATAAGAGTAGAAGCCGAAGTAGCTCCAATTCCAGAAAATATCAAAGAGAACAGATTAAGGTGGTTCTGGCACATATGCAGAAGACAACCTGGTGAATATTTGGGGCAGACAGGAAGAAGTTAAGAAGAAATGAGAGCATCCAGCAAAAAGGTGGATGGATTGTGTGAGAAGATCTGCGACAGTCAGACACAAGTCCCTAAAAATGCAAGTGTGTGGCACTGAATCACAAGAGATGGCGACAGTTAACATGGCACCCCAACCTCATGTAGAAAATGGGTAAAAGGGGGTTGATGATGATGATAGATTTATATAATGTATAAAGTGTGTGTGTGTGTGTGTGTGTGTGTGTGTGTGTGTGTGTGTGTGTGTGTGTGTGTGTGTACACATATACAGTGGATATAAAAAGTTTACAACCTCCTGTTAAAATGCCAGGTTTTTGTGATATAAAAAAATGAGACCACAGTAAATCATTTCAAAACTTTTCCCACCTTTAATGTGATGTATAACCTGTACAATTCAATTGCAAAACAAAATCTGTTAGGAGGAAAAAAATATAAAAAATAAAAAAAAAACATACGATAAGCTGGTTGCATAGGTGTGCACAACCTTAAAACTAATACTTTGAAGCACCTTTTGATTTAATTACAGCATTCAGTCTTCTTGGGTACACACCTGCTATCAATTAAAGAGGCTCTGATTAACCCCAAATAAAGTTCAGCTGTCCTAGTAGGATTTTCCTGGCATTTACTCACTTGCTTGCTACAGTAAAAGCCATGGTTCGCAGAGAGCTTACAAAGCATCAAAGGGAATCTCATTGTTGAAAGGTATCAGTCAGGGGAAGGGTACAAAAAAATGTCCACAGCATTGGATATACCATGGAAGAGTTAAGACAGTCATCAAAAAGTGGAGAAAATATGGGACAACAGTGATGTTGCAAAGAACTTGACATCCTTCCAAAAATGATGAAAAGACAAGAAGAAAACTGGTCAGGGAGGCTACCAAGAGACCTACAGCAACACTGAAGGAGCTGCAGGAATTTATGGCAAGTACTGGTTGTGTACTACATGTGACAACAATCTCCCATATTCTCCGTATGTCTGGGCTATGGGGTAGGGTTGCAAGACTGAAGCCTTTTCTTACACAGAAAAACATCCAGGCCCAGCTAAAATTTGCAAAACATTACATCAAGTCTGCCAAAAGCATGTGGGAAAATGTGTTCTGGTCTGTTGAGACCAAGACTGAACTTTTTGGCCACAATTCCAAAAGGTATGTTTGGCACAAAAACATTTTGCATCACCAAAAGAATATCATCCCCACGGTGAAGTATGGTGGTGGCAGTATCATGCTTTGGGGTTGCTTTTCTTCAGCTGGCTCTGGGGCTTTAGTGAAGCTGGAGGGAAGTTCCAAATACAAGTCACTTTTGCCCCAAAACCTTCAGGCATCTGCTAGAAAGCTGAATATGAAAAGGAATTTTACCTTTCAACACGACATGATCCCAAGCATACATCCAAATCAACAAAAGAATGGCTTCACCAGAAGAAAATTAAAGTTTTGGAATGGCTCAGCCAGACCCCAGACCTAAACTCAGTAGAAAATCTGTGGGGTGACCTGAAAAGGGCTGTGCACAAGAGATGCCCTCGCAATCTGACAGATTTGGAGCGCTTTTTCCAGGAAGAGTGGGCAAATATTACCGAGTCAAGATGTGCCATGCTGATAGACTCAAGAAGTCTTCTACCCAAGAAGACTGAATGTTGTAATTAAATCAAATGGTGCTTCAACAAAGTATTGGTTTAAGGGTATGCACACTTATGCAACCAACTCATTGTACGTTTTTTATTTTGTATATATTTTCCCATAACAGATTTGTTTTTTAATTGAATTGTACGGGTTATAGGTCACATTAAAGGTGGGAAAAGTTTTGAAATGATTTACTGTGGTCTCATTTTTTATATCACAAAAACCTGGCATTTTAACACCACTGTATATAGTGTGTGTGTGTGCGTGCATGTGTGCGTGCGTGCGTGTGTGTGTGCGTGTGTGTGTGTGTGCGTGTGTGTGTGTGTAGATGTATACATTTTATATATATATATATGTATATATCTATATATCTATATATATATATATATATATATATATATATATATATATATATATATATATACACACACACACATTGCATATGCACATTATATGTAATATATATATATATATATATATATACATTTCTATACGTGTGTGTTTACATACACGTGTATAGAAATGTGTATATATTAGGTATATAATATGCATATGCAATGTATATATGTACATACTATATACAGTGGATATAAAAAGTTTACACACTCCTATTAAAATGCCAGATTTTTGTAATATAAAAAAAATGAGACCACAATAAATCATTTCAAAACTTTTCCCACCTTTAATGTGACCTATAACCTGTACAATTCAATTGAAAAGCAAATCATTTAGGGGAAAATATTAAAAAAAATAAAAAGTACAATAAGCTGGTTGCATAAGTGTGCACACCCTTAAACTAATACTTTGTTGAAGCAACTTTTTGGTGGGTTTCCAGTGACTAACTTACTCTCATGCTTGGATAGCCCTTTCATCTATTAGCTGCTGTTAATTAAGTGCAAGTTGAGAGAGAATCTGTACATTCTTTTAAAAAGTGTGTCCTATTCTTTGCTTCTGCAGGTTTGCAGGAAATGTGCTCTCTTAATATTGGTAGGTTCAGAAGTTAGGCTTGCAGCACAAGATTCCATTTAGTATGCTAGTATAGGAGCGTATACATTCATGGCCTTCAGAGAAAAAATGCCAAATGGGAATGGAAGAGATGATAAACCCATTTGCAGACCCACCAAAAAGGCACCCTTTATAAAGCGACCGATATTTCAAGAATGTGTTTAACCGTTTGAGGTGAAGTTATTCCCTTGTCTTTTAGTTACAAATTGCATACCAAGTAGTGATTATAGATGAATATTTAAATATTGCAATCATGTTTTTCTTGGTAAGATCTCTTACAGTTTTAATGTTGTAGAGCCTTCATGATGAGTCTGGATTTGAGTTAATTTTCTCATCCTGTTCACATTCAGCATTTTTGTTGTGTTGGAAACTTTCTTGCTGAAGGGGTTGACATTCTAAGCTGATGCATACTGTGATGTGTGAAAGAGTGTATCTAATCCATGAACCTAGATGTTCTTTTCTGTGATTTGCAGTATGACTTTATATTTATATTTGTGGTGGAAAATATCTTGTATTCAATGCCTAAGGCTTGGGAACCTAAGAAATGTTTTTATACAGAGAAACAAATTAGCTAGGACCCACAACAAAGCTACCTCTGCTGTTTGGGAGAGGAGCAAGACCTGAATCATTTGTGGTAGGTGCCAGTGTTTCAATCCATCTGTTCACTAGTGGAGGGAGAAGCTCATAGCCTGTCTTGCTACTGTGGGAATGGCAGCAGTTGAATCTGCTCAATGCAGGGATTGTTGTGATAATCCCTCTCACAGACTCAAGCCCCCCCCCCCCCCGACAACTGTAAAAAAAAAATGAAAGAAATGGGAAGCAGGCAGTGTCCACACCTCCCAGGGGTTACATTAATCTATAAAATGGCCTTCTGGTGCCTTTGGTACCTTCCTTGCCATTAAAATGTGAGAGCTTTAGTTTGCACCTGGCCTGTACTTCAGTGAATGACAAATGACCTGGAGAAGGCACACACCCTGCTCCTACCTTTGCCCACACCATGGAAGGTATCTTTATTTTCATTTCTTGGTCAATCAGCCAGCGAATGCCACTGACTGGTTTTGCTAATGGGAAGTAGCTTCTGAAGTCACCGGGCAGTTGTTTAGTGGTGGTACATGGGGCTCAAAAATCTCCTTTGTTTTTATTGGGCTGAATGGTCCAGGCTGAAATTGGTCTACTAGATTCTTTCATGTTCTACTGATCTGAGTTTGTGGTTCAGTGGTTTGATTCTTAAACTTTTTTTCAGGTGGTTCACTCTGTGATTTCTACTTCATATGTGTAGAGCACAATCTCCTCTATTTGAAAGGAATAAGAGAAAATGCGTCAAACTTGGCAAGCAAAACTCGACTAATTTTTTTTTTCAGGGAGGAACCCCCCCCCCACATTCTTTACTTGGATATGCTTTATGGTAGCACCACAAAATGGGGCATCAAGGAACACCCTGTAAGAGTGAAAACAGTGTCCATAAACACTGTAAGCTCACATCTAACAGAAAATACAACCTGTGAAAAGTGATTTTTGAGAAGTTGGATTTGGGAGGGAATGGTTGACTAGCTTTCAGCCACATGTCTTTTTTTATGTAGTTCTCTGGTGTCTTATGGCACATCTCAGTGGCTGCCATTGGAATGCTCTGTTGAGGAACATGGTCTGATGCCAGCCCAAGATGTATTTCAAATCCTTGTGTCACCTTGCTTGTTTATGACTGGTATGTCCACAAGTGTTAATATTGTCAGATAGCACCTGATACATGCCTGTAGTGTACCTGATGTTGCATGTCTGTACATGAATGTGACTAACCAAAAACTGCCTGTAATGATGATGATCATCCCTTTCTTCCTTTAGTGAATTAGAGGAATTGGGAGTTGCCGTTTCAAACAGGCAACAATATTTGTTCCCCCCAACTTGATGTCTTTCTATTGAATGATGACTTTGGAGAAACCATGAAGCTTATGAAGTCCATCATGAGCTGTCCTGTGGCCCTTACACACCCCCTTCTTCTCCAAAAAATGCCTTAATGAATATTATGGTAAGAATTAGGAATAAGCTTCAGTCCTGTTTCCATGCTGTCTGTTATTGAGGATACCATATAAGCAGCCTGGAAGTACCCAAATTCTGCTGCTTTTCTCCCAGGGAAGTGGATGGCACCCTGTGAGCGTACACTTGTCTGAACTGAGATGTTAACCAGGGCATCTGGTGTTGGGGCATTTGTGTGATCTTGTTAAGTCTACCATAGGACTGTTAAGGCAGAACATTTTCCATCAGGCATGTCAAACCTTTAACAGGGTAGGTAGAGCTCTTGTGAGCCACTTTGGGAATCTGATCTTAACTGTTTATCTTGCCTTTCCAGATTTCATTCTTCTGTAGTGACTCATGGGCTGGTAAAAAGCCTTCCATCCTTCCTGAATTTGGGTTTGGTGAGGTAGCTAAAACTATTTATGGCTTTTGAATTGGGTTGTTATGTGTTTTTTGATTGTGCTAATTTTAGTTTGAGCTGTAGTTGAGGAACATGCTTGTGTAGGGCAGCATGATTGAGGCTGTCCTCCCTGAAGGTGTGGCTAAGACAGCCCATCTTTGGTCCTGTCGATGGTTGCTGTCCTAATACAGTATGAGGTCCTTGTGTCTTTGCAGTTCAGGTGTAGTCCCTCACCCCCTGCACACATTCCCATATGTAGCTTTTCATCAGCTGTCTGGAACTATAAATGTATGCTTTCTGGCCCTGAATGATGTGGAAGGAACACTGTTTCTGTGTCCACTCTTGATTTCTGTCAGACAGCCATTCACTTTTTAGTACTTGTGCCTGCACATCTTTTGTTGAGCGAGAGAGTGCTTAGCATTCGACCACAGACTGGGTACTTATCATTAGTGCACATCACTGATAAAGTGAATATGCTGGTGGTCTCCTTAAGCTTGCCCTCTAGCCCTCTTTTTGAGCATTTGGGAGTTGTGTTTGGTACAGACCTTACAGAAGTGAGGTCACACCAAAGACTGGCCTCTTTGTTACTTAAGAATGTGGTTTTGCCATACAGAGGGAGAGCTTGCAGTGTTACATGTCCTACATCCTGTGGCAGGGAAAATACCTTTATCTTCCTTACATTTGCCCCAGTTTAACATACAATTTTATTTATTGACACTTGGTGACAGGGAAAGTCCGACTGGGTCAGGAATCCATTTTCAGAGGAGGCCCGGGGAGAAAAGCTCCAAAAATGGATACAGGACATACAATTTTTCAGTTATAACTAAACAGTAAATATGTTACAAATACAGACATTAATATATTTTACAGTTATACATACGTATTCATATTCCTAGACATAATGCAATTTGTAATCTGGACAGATAAGGTTTGTGGCAAATTGTAAATAGTTCAAAGTCAAGTTTAGAGTTGTACTTCATTGACAGAACCTAATAAGGTAAACAGAAGACATAAAAATATAGATTTCTGTTTTTGTATGTATAAATGTAGAAGGTAAGTATTGGTAGAAGAAATAGGGCAGGCAGATTGGGTAGAGAACTATAGTAGAAGTTAAGGATTATTAAAGAGATGAGGTGTTGAAAATGAGAGCAATGTGGAATAGATTTGTGAGAGGTATAAGAGAATTTTATAGAGTGATTTGGTAGGGAAGTTAATATGATAGGTATTGTATGAGGTATAAGAGAATGTTTATACTGAGAGATTTATCAAGAAGAAACAGGTATCACAGATGGGTTTGGAAAGGAGAGGTTTAAGAGAAATAAAAGGGATCAAATATCCAGGAGACATGGAAAGAAAAGAGACAATGAAGACGGGTCAAGTAAAGACTGTGGAGGCAAGAGAAGGACAAGGGAGATAGATTAAGTATGGTAGCCTTTAATTAAGGAACGAGGGCAAATAAGAGTGGTGAGAAAAATTATATTTTTGGTCCACGTTTTGTAATTGTTAAAGAAATCTAAGGCACTGATGTTTGGTGGTAGGGCATTCAAGAGTCTTGTGATATCAGAAATAGAAAGACAAGGGGAATAGATTAAATGTGGTAGTCTTTAGTTAAGGAACAAAGGCAAATACAAGTGTTAAGAAAATTATTTTTAGTGTAATAAGTCTTAAGGAATCTAAGAAACAAATATTTGGCTATAGAGCATTCCAGAGTCTTGGGATGGCATAGGAGTAGAGGCTACATCCAGCTCTTTTGTTGGGTTTGTATACATTTAAAAGCTGTTTATTTGTGGAACAGAGATTTCAGGATGGGGTGTAGGACTGTAAGATAGGTTTTAAGTCAGAGCAGCTGTCTGGTTTATAAATTAATTTGTGAGCAAGAGATAGCTGTATGAAGTTAAGGTAATGGGGGAATTCTAGCCAGTTTAGTGCTTTGAGGGCATGACAGTGGTGCGTGTGGTAAGGTGCGCCAGTAGCAAATTTGTCTATTTTGTGATAGCATGATTGAAGCTTGTTCTTTAAGGACATATAGAGGTTGGTAAATATGGAAGCACCATACAGGAGAGAGAGGAGCAGGAATGTATTGGGTAGTGTTTTTTCGAGGGGTTATCCATGAACTGTTTGTGTCTATAGAGTTTACCAAGTTTGAAGTTTTTTTTTTATTTTAACAAATATATGCTGTTCGAAGGTAAGTTTATCATCTATATAATGTCCAATAGCTTTGCCTGTTAAGATTTCAATTCCTGTATTGTTTTTGTGAGTATGATTTGAAGTCATGAGTGTGTGGTTTAGGAGAGAACAATAGTAACTTAGTTTTATTAGGATTAAGTAGTAACTGTGCTTCACTTAACCAGGTTTCAGTAGAGGTGAAGGCATCTTGTGTCATTTTTTTGGAGGTGTTAAATTATTGGAGGTTGAGATAATAGTGGAGTTATCGGCATATTGGATGAGTGTACCTTGAAGGGAGGCAGTATTAAGGTTATTTATGAAAATCAAAAATTCAGGGAGATTCATGTTTGTTTGTGTTTTTTCTTCCCTATTCATTCAACTCTTGATTGTACGGAGGCCCCAGGTGTTTTATGAACCCCCCCCCCCCCCAGTACAAGTCAGGGAGATCTCCACAGCTGGAACAGCAGTTGGCTGAACCTTTGGCCCTTGTATGTTGCTCTAGGCTCTCTGCTTCCACTGAAACTTGCATCAGGGACATTATTAGGGATTGAAGCGTTCTCTCTTGACTAACTCTGAAGTAGATAAGCTCTTCCTTTGGGAAGAGAAGTATTCTATATCTCCTTAATCATTCAATTTTTCTGATGTTACGGACTTCTTCATACACATTTAATTACGTCTTTCTGTTCTTCTTCAAGATTTTTATATTGGCTATTTTTTCATATTATGATCTATAGAAAGCAGGACTGTAGCCTTACATCAGCTATTCAAGCTCTCCTTTAATGTGATTTTACATCTCTGCTTCCTTTCTCTTTTATGGGACCTGACATCCATGATTGACAGGCTTCCCATTCATTTATTTAGAATCCACTGCTTTGGTGACTTTTAAGGTCATCATTTGGAAAATCACATTACTTTCCTTTTCTTTCCCCCTCGTGTATATGCTTCTTCCCCAACATGCCTGCTGACCATCAAGTCCATTCAATTTGATGCAAGTTCATTCATTCTGTAGAGGTGGTGAATATTCCCAAATCTACTAGGGTAAGAGACATCAAGGTGAGGGGGGTACATTATTTAAGTAGCCTTGAAAGCTGTTTCTGTCCTCACTGGCATCCCAGCAGTGAGACATTTTTGCTTAGAAGCCTTACCTCCTATGCACTTGCTCAACAAGGGCTACTGCCTAACAGCGGCTTGGTGAGCCACACATGCCTGCAGGTCGTCGGTCCACCCCTTTCCTCTCAGAAGGCTTTTACAACACATAACTAGCTCCGCCCTTCTGTTCCCAGGATGCGCATGCCCATCGTCTCTGCCAGCTCTTTCAAGAGTGAGAGCTACTGTTTATACTTGGGTCACAGTCAGAGCTTTATCTCTCTACACCACTGGAACCAGTTTTTTTGAAAAAAACTTTTTTTCCTGCTGATCATCACCTTTACTTCTTGATCTTGAGGTGCAGGTTGCTGTTTGGTAGGGTATCTGATCTTTCACAAATGTTGGTGGTCCTATTGGTTGTCTTTGTGATTTTAAAGCATAATTTTGTTTGAAAGTGGTGTGCAAATTATTGTTAAATTAGTCTTTTCATGTTGCTGTGTTTGCAGGACAGAAGCCTGGCTGAGGTACAACTCCTTCACATCTTGGGTATGCATTATCTTCTGGATACTTAGTCAAGTGCTTGAATCAGTTTATTTGATTTTAAATATGGGGGTAGTATACTGATCCAAAATGACCAATTTCTTTCATTGTCTTTGAGTGATGTTTAAATTACAAATAAAGAAGAACTGTATTTGCTTAGTAAATAAAACAAAAATGTGAAGTATAGGAGTACAGTCCTACATAGTTTGTGTGATCGCTTTTGCTGAAGTGATTTTTTCATTTTATGTAGTAGCAGCCAGTTTGAATGGTGTTATAAATAACTGATCATAAATAATTATAAAGGTCAATGGGTAATGTAGATTATTTACAGTGGATATAGAAAGTGTACACACCCCTGTTAAAATGCCAGGTTTTTGTGATATAAAAAAATGAGACCGCAATAAATTATTTCAAAACTTTTCCCTCCTTTAATATGACCTGTAACCTGTACAATTCAATTGAAAAACAAACAAATCTGTTATGGGAAAAATATCAAAAATCAAAAACGTGCAGTAAGCTGGTTGCATAAGTGTGCACACCCTTAAACTAATACTTTGTTGAAGTACCTTTTGATTTAATTACAGCATTCAGACTTCTTGGGTAGGAGTCTATCAGCATGGCACATCTTGGCTTGGCAATATTTGCCCACTCTTCCTTGCAAAAGCGCTGCAAATCTGTCAGATTGTGAGGGCATCTCTTGTACACAGCTCTCTTCAGGTCACTCCACAGATTTTCTATTGTATTTAGATCTGGGCTCTGGCTGGGCCATTTGAAAACTTCAATTTTCTTCTGGTGAATCCATTCTTTTGTTGATTTGGATGTAATGCTTGGGATCATTGTTATGTTGAAAGGTGAAATTCCTCTTCATCTTCAGCTTTCTAGCAGACGCCTGAAGGTTTTGGGCCAAAAGTAACTGGTATTTGGAACTATTCATAATTCTCTACACCTTGACTAAAGCCCCAGTTCCAGCTGAAGAAAAGCAACCCCAAAGCATGATACTGCCACCACCATGCTTCACCATGGCGATGGTGTTTGTTTTAGTGATGCAAAGTGTTGCTTTTGCGTCAAACGTACCTTTTGGAATTGTGGCCAAAAAGTTCAACCTTCGTCTCTTCGGACCATAACACATTTTCCCACATGCTTTTGGGAGACGATGTATTGTTTTGCAGATTTTAGCCGGGCCTGGATATTTCTTTGCGTAAGAAAATGCTTCCGTCTTGCAACCCTACCCAGACATATGGAGAATATGGGAGATTGTTGTCACATGTAATACACAACCAGTAATTGCCAGAAATTCCTGCAGCTCCTTCATTGTAGCTGTAGGTTTCTTGGCAGCCTCCCTGACCAGTTTTCGTCTTGTCTTTTAATCAATTTTGGAGGGACGTCCAGTTCTTTGCAATGTCACTGTTGTCTCATATTTTCTCCACTTTTTGATGACTGTCTTCACTGTGTTCCATGGTATATCCAATGCTGTGGAATTTTTTTTTGTACCCTTCTCCTGACTGATTCCTTTCAACAATGAGATCCCTTTGATGCTTTGTAAGCTGTCTTTGAACCATGGCTTTTGCTGTAGTAGGCAACTGAGTAAATGTCAGGAAAATCCTACTAGGACAGCTGAACTTTATTTGGGCTCAATCCGAGTCTCTTTAATTGATGACCGGTGTGTACCCAAGAAGACTGAATGCTATAATTAAAGCAAAAAGTGCATTAGTTTAAGGGTGTGCAAACTTATGCAACCAGTTCATTGTACGTTTTTTATTTTTTATATTTTTCCCCTAAGAGATTTGCTTGTTTTTCAATTGAATTGTACAGGTTATAGGTCACATTAAAGATGGGAAAAGTTTTGAAATGATTTATTGCGGTCTCATTTTTTTTTTTATGTCACAAAAACCTGGCATTTTAACAGGGGTGTGTACACTCTTTATATCCACTGTAGGTGATATCTCCATCTAGTTGTAAGTCGCAATGTTAGTCATCAAATTTTTCCACTGTGGCTATAGCATCTTCACTGAGCAGTTAATGAAAGAGTTTATTTAGGTTTAGTATGAAAGTTAGGATCACACTGCAGTGTTCTGTATTACAATGTTTTGTTTAGGTGAGAGCAAATCCCAGGTTTTGGGTCTCAATTTTGATAAGCTACAGTTACTATCAGTGGAGGTTATTGTGGGTGGGGGTGTTGCAGTGCATGAGCATTGTTTGGAGAGAACACGACTTTATGGTTGGCTGTTTTAAGAGAGTCTTCCTGTTAGCAAAGTAAAGGAGTCCAGTTTCAAAATTGTAAATAGTAAAGAACATAGAGTAAGGTCAGCTCTTTGGTGCAGCGGTTGCCAGTTTGCTGTGGTTCATTAAGACTGAAAAATGATGCTTGTTGTGTGGAGTTAAATTTGAATACTGTCTAAATTTCAATTGGTGGCAGTTTGGAGAGTGATAAAACCTTTAATTGCCAGTGCATCTGGTGGTAGTTCATATTATAGTTTAAGTATCCCATTAAGTGTTGTGTTTATGCATTCAGAATAGAGCAAGTGGGAGAACTTTATAGACCAGGAGTTTAATTTTGCTTGATCAATACGTTAATGGAAAGATGAGTTCATCGGCAAATAGGTAGGTAGATAGCATGCAGTTTGGGTAATCCCTAAGAATCCTAGCTAGAATACGCCAGTAGTGTTGATGCATTGGCTGGCTCAATCAGTGAGAGCTATAGTAGGATCTGCATCTGCATATTATGTCCGCTTGCATCGAGAACTGAAAATATCAAACGCTTAACATCAGACTGAAAGAGTTCCATCAGTTATTATCAAGTACACAAAAAAAGCTAATAAATAACGCTTTCTTTCTTTTGTTTTATGTGCTATTTGTTTATAAAAGAGGTGGGCTGATCTGTTGATCCTTTCAGTCAAGACATGAGTTTAGGCTTGCTCCTACCCCTGTACCCCCAAACCCAGCAACTTTAGCTATACCATCTCCAAAATTGCATTACAGTGGGGAAAAATGCCAAAATCCCTTAGCCCACTTTATGCTGGTCTCAGGAAAACCACACACTGCACTGAAAATTAACACTGTGAACAGAACATTGCCGTGCACTTACACAGCTGATGTCCTAAGAGACGCAGTCCCAATGACTTACAGCAGTTAAAGTAGTACATTTCAGTTGAAGTACTGTTTTAGTCATATTGGGCAAACAATCTTGAAGAAAATCCTGACACCTCCTATAGTATGCACCTCATGATCTGGTCAGAGACCAAGGTAATAGAATGGGGAATGATTTTAAGTATCAGATGGTTGTAGTCACCCCTGTGCCAGTTATCAGAGTGGGCTGAATTTTTTTGTTTGTTCCCAAATATAGTCTTGGTTTTCCAGGATTAGGAACTTTTTTTTTTTTTTGACAGACTGTTACAATGCTAGTTTCTAGATGATTTGCGATAGTTGTAGGAGATGAGCTAGATCTGTAAATGACACTATTATCTGCATAAAGAAGGATGAGTTTTAACACGACAGCTGGCAGTATATCTGTAAAAAGAATAGAAGGGGGTTATTATACAACCTTAGGGGGAGTACTCATTTAAGGAGGTTGTCTGTCAAAAGTTTAAAAAACGTTTTGAACACGAAAGTCTTTGAAAGGTGGCTTTTGTGCTATGGCCTGCAGAACAAATGTGTCAAGAAGTGTATAGTCAGGAAGATTAAATGCTTTTGTTATACCACTGAATATGGCACCACTTAGGTTACCTTTAGCCATGTCAAGGATATTATTTGATAATATCTGCAATGCATTAGGCTGTGCTTCTCCTTGTCAAGAAGCCTTGTTGGTATCTGAACAGGGGTTTGTAGTTTTCTACATGTGAGGGAAGTGGGAGTACACAAACTTGTCTAAGGTTGCTTAGGGTTAGGGAATGGCAATTTGTATGCAGCTTGCATTGTAGTTAAGCTGTTGCGGAAGCTACCAGAAGTTATTGGGGAAGATAGAGGCAGATGTTGAGATTTTACTGATTTGGATGATTTATATGGATTTCAGTGCCTGTTTTGAACCATCGTCTTGTGTGAGAAGGTTAATTTCCCTCCAGAGGTGTTTTGTGTTAGAATGGAATGCAGATTGCTTGAGCTGTGAGGAAGAGCCTTTATGTTGTCTTATTACTTTTTGGCAAGATTTTAGAGGCAGACAAATATCCTGCATGTTTTGAATTTCAGAAACTATTTCCAGCTTGACCAAACTTGGCCTGTAAATGTTAATTGTGCCTTTAATTTGTTTGTTAGGGGTTTATTTGGTATGGGTTTTTGAAGTCCGGTAATCAGTGGGAAATACTTAACCTTGGAGTAAGAATTTTTATAAACAAGAAACATCTTTATTAAATTATTACTTATGACATAGGCAATCATACATTTATTAAATGAAAACAAACCATATTGACATAGTTCTAGTTGCAGACATTATTCATCACTTATAATCTATCCAGTCACTGTCAAACATTACAAAGTGTAAAATCCTGCCTTCTTTTAAACCTCATTCCTCCTCTGCATGTATTGTTCCCACAACTCCCATTTTTCTATGTAATTTCCTCCTACCCTTTTCTAAAGATCCCATGTCCTTTTGTTTTATTTCTTTTACTATATTCACTAATAGTACAGCTGGTTTAGACTTTGATTTCCATTTTCTAGTAATTGCTTTTTTAGCAACCACCATAATTAGACTCAGCAAGACCTTACAATGTCTAGGTAATTCTGATTCTGTATCATAAGTCAAAAAATAATTTCCTTACTTGTACCAAATTGCCGGCCCAGTATTTCTGATAGAGTAGTCTGTAGGGAATTTTTAAAGTTTGTCATCTCATTACACTCCTAGAAAATATGATGTTAAGTTGTCTATCTCGCCTTCGTTCTTGCTGGTTGGGATCGGAGCCGATCCTCTGCTCCGACTCGGCCATCTTCTATAGCTCGAGAGCTGTTTACTGGCTCGAGGCTACCCCTTATCCCATGATTCCTAGTGCTAGCTACCCAGATCTCGTTTGCCGCTTCAGCTGCGAGATGTCGGTTTTCTGGCTCAGGCTTGTATTGACTTTATTATAGAACAAGATGTTATCCAGCCCTCCTCAACAGGTGTCTGCTCCGTCCACTTCTGTCGATGTTCCTTCTCCGACTCCATTGAGCTCGGAGCCGGAGTTTATTGGAGTTCGAGTTGTTGAACCGTCGGCTCCGATAACTCTTTCTCCTTCGGTTCTGTCGTCGGCTCCGATTCCCTCGATGGTACCATCTGTCGAGGGCGCTGGGGCTCCCTCATCGGCTCCGAGGGGGCGAGTGGCATCGGACCCTTGTCCGACCCCCGATCTCCCTCTCGGAGCTTCGGCGCAGGTGAGCTCGGCTCCTACATCGGCCTCGGAGCCATCTCCCTCGGTGCGGAGAAGTATTCCGATTTCCTCGGAACTAGAGCCTTCTCTGCATCGTGGCAGGGACTGTGCTGGCCACTGAGTCAGCTCCACTATTGACCCCATTGGCTCCGTCCCTTGTGCCTGTGCCACCTCTGCTCCTCCTCCAGACCCCAAGCGTGGTGAACCGGCGCTCCAGGGCACCCCAGTGGGTGTTTCCTCTTCTTCCGAGGCCTCCCCTGATCATTCAGAGGAGCCCCCTTGTAAGAAGAAGTGCAAGAGGAAGCACATTGACTCCCCTGAGCCTGTCACTTCTGATATAAACTTAGATGACTCGGAAGGGTCCCCGAGATCCCCCTCTAAAGATGTTTCCTTTCCGGACATCCTCAAAATGCTTAAGCAGAGGGGGAACTGGAATCCCCTAGCCCCTACCGAGGATGAGTCTGTATTCCTGGATGTGTTCGGTTCCCAAACTTCCACCTCCTGGGTTTCTCCGCCTTTTGATCCACTTATGTCAATGGTGGCTCGAAAGGATTGGTCAGCCCCGGATACAGTGGAACCAACCCCGAGGAGACGTGGAAAGTTTATCACTGCACCCCATGATAAGCAGTTCCTTACCAAAGGTGTTCCGATGGATGCCATGGTGGTAGCAGCAGCCACAAAAAAGGAATTAGCAGAAACTTCTTCGTCTGTCCATTCTCCTAACAAGGAGTCTAGGACTATGGACAGATTTGGGAAGCGAATGTTTGCTTCAGCGACCTTTTCTATGAGGTCACTGAACTACATATGCCATTTTACCCGGCTTCAGAGGGATCTCCTTAAAGAGCTCGGAGATACCCTTCAAGATCCATCAGCTGAGGGGGCTCAAGCTAATGCGGCTTCCCAGCTTTCGACCCTTAATTCTGTAGTCAACTCCTCCATGAGGCTCATTTCCTATGCAGCCGATGGTGCGAGTAGAGCAGCAGGTACGGGTGTGGCCCTGAGTAGATACGCATGGGTACGGCTGTGTAATTTTGCGGAACCCTTTAGAGCGTCCTCCACCAACACCCCTTTTGCTGGTTCCTTTCTTTTTGGACCACAGGTGAAAGACACTTTGACTAGGTGTGAGCAAGAAGGCAAGACTGTCTCTGCTTTGGGAGTCCATTTTTCAACTCCTTCCAGACCATACCCCAAGGGTCAGAAGAGTGGTAAAATGTGGTTCCGAAACTCCCAGGGAGCCTCGCCTGATACACGTAGCGATTTTTCCTCCAGGGGCAGAGGGGGTAATAACAACAACAGACGCCGCCCTCGTGGCAGAGGGTTTCCGCAGAACCAGGACAACAGAGAATCTTTCTCTGAGAAGCCCTTTCAACATCCCTGAAGGGTTGCCCGACTGCCCGCCTCTGGAGGCAGTCAGGGGAAGACTTTCTCTGTACCCAAAAGCCTGGCAAAATTTAACGCAAGACAAATGGGTACGGTCAATTATATCCGGAGGTTACAAAATTCCCTTCTCTCAGCCCCCTTTACCTTCAAGCAAATCCCTTCCAGATGTTCCACCCAATCTGAGGGACCAAGCAGTCATAGAAGTTTCAAAACTGCTAAAAAAAAGAGTCATCCAGGAAGTCCCGGCAGACCAACACAGTTCCGGAACTTACTCAAGGTTCTTTTTGGTACCAAAAAAGACAGGGGACTGGAGACCAATTCTGGATCTCAGCAGACTGAACAAGTCTGTTCAAAGAACAAAGTTTCGGATGGTCACGCTACAGTCCATTCTACCCTTTTTGGGTCAGGACAATTGGATGTGCTCCATAGATCTTCAGGGTGCATACTATCATATCAAAATGGACAGGCGTTCCAGGAGATTCCTTCGCTTCCGGGTGGGAGCCAGTCATTACCAGTTCAGAGCTCTGCCCTTTGGTCTCACCACAGCCCTCAGGGTGTTCACCAAGTGTATGACAGTGGTCACAGCTCACCTGAGACGTCGAGGATTCCAGGTGTTTCCGTATCTAAACGATTGGCTCCTCACTGCTACTACCAGGCATCAACTTCTCCAAGCCAGGGACTACACAGTCACAATCTGCTCCCAGCTAGACATCACAATAAACTTCGAAAAATCTGCCTTGTTGCCCTGTCAATCTATCAACTATATAGGAGCAGACTTGGACACAAGGAACATGTCCGCAAGGCTGCCGCCAGACAGGATGTCTACAATTCGCCAGCAAGTTCAAATTCTAATGCAGAGCAAAAAGATCCAAGTCAGGTTCGTCCTTCAAACTCTGGGTTCCATGGCAGCGGCAATTCTTCTAATCCCTCTGGCCTGCTTTCACATGAGAATCCTTCATGAGCTTCTGTTCACACAATGGTCTTTTCAACAGCTGCCCATGTCTCACATGATCATGATCACAGAAGCATGCAAAAGGCACCTTTCCTGGTGGATGGTCTCCCCACTAGTGTTTCAGGGCAGACCCTTCATTCAGCCCCATCCGGTTGCCACAGTGATCACAGAAGCCTCCCTGATAGGGTGGGGTGGGGGGGGGCATTATCAGGGCAGGACAGTCCAAGGCACTTGGCAGTCTCACGAATACCATCTGCATATAAACGTCCTAGAAATGAGAGCCGTGCTCCTAGCATTGCAAGCTCTTCAGGACTCTCTCCCTTCTGGGATCATTGCAATTCAAACGGACAACATGTCAGCGGTGTGGTACATCAACAAACAGGGCAGAACCAGGTCCTGTCCCCTATGTTGAGAAGCACTCAGACTCTGGCAGTGGGCGATTTCCTCCCAACGATTTCTGATTGCAATGCACATCCCTGGGAGGTCCAACGTCATATCGGACAGGCTCAGCAGAGCTATTCTCATGCCTCACGAGTGGTCTGTGAATCAGGTAGTTGCGGATCTGATCTTCCGCAAACGGGGACAGCCTTGCTGCGATCTTTTTGCCACCTCCTTCAACAGCAAATGCAGCGACTACTTCTCCATTCTTCTGCTTCCAGGTCACTCTCCCAAAGACGCTCTATTCCACGATTGGCCTCCGGGACTACTTTATGCCTTCCCTCAGTTTCCCCTGATACCGAAGCTCATACAGAAAGCTATATCGTTGGGTTGCAAAATGATCCTCATTGCCCCCTACTGGCCTCGACAGATATGGTTTCTGTTCCTGCTTCATTACTTTCTCGAGCAGCCCTGGACTCTGGATCCCATTCCAGACCTACTGATTCATCAATCAGACGGGTTGCATCAATCCCTTCAGACACTGTAGCTCACAGCTTGGTTGATCCAATTCCAACCCTAGCCAGGCTTCCCAGCATTTCCCCGGCCGTGCGTGAGATTATTGTGTCCTCTCACAAGTCCACGTCTAGAAAAACTTATGCTAGTAAATGGAAGCATTTTTCTTGTTGGGCAGAGGCTAAGAACATAGATCCCTTTTCAGCCCCAGTCCACGAAATTTTGGAGTTCCTAGCACAACTCTTTCATTCTGGGTCCGCTTCTTCTAGAGTCAGGGTTCAATTGGCGGCCATTTCTAACTTTCATGTTGGTTTGTCTAATTCAAACATTGTCTCATAAGCTCTGTAAAGCCTTTTTAAGAGGGACTTCTCTCCTTAGACCTCCAGCGAGAGATTCCCCTCCTCCTTGGGACCTTAATTTGGTACTAGCCTCTCTAATTATGCCCCCCTTTGAGCCTGCAGCATCCTGCTCAATTAAATTCCTGTCTTGGAAAACACCCTTTCTGGTGGCTATTACATCAGCCAGACACGTCTCTGAACTTCAGGCACTATGTGTTCATCCTCCATACTTGGTTTTTCATAAGGATAGGGTTGCTCTGAGGGCTAATCCATCTTTCCTTCTGAAAGTATGCTCAGAAAATAATTTAAACCAATCTATAGACCTTCCTGTGTTTTTCCCTAACCACACCAACAAGGCAGAATACAAATGACACCAATTGGACGTTCATAGACAATTGCGTTTTTACTTGCATAGGACCAAGGATACAAGGAAGTCGGACCAGCTTTTCCTTTCCTATGCTCCAGGCAAACAAGGTCTCCCAGTTTCCAAAGTGACCTTATCCAGGTAGTTGTCTCACATTATTACCTTCATTTATCAATTGAGAAACAAAGACTTGCCTATCAAACCGAAAGGTCATTCTACTAGGTCTTTGAGCACCTCTGTAGCCTTCCAAACTGGGTTGCCCATGGATTCTATTTGTGCAGCTGCCACGTGGGCAAATCCTCATACTTTTATTTCTCATTACAAACTAGATATGGTCTCCAGGAGCAGAGCTGACTTTGGTTCCACTGTTCTGAAGAGTCTGTTCCAATGAGCCACCCAGGATTGTAGGTGCTAGGGACGCTGTCCCAACCAGCAAGAACGAAGGTGAGATAACTTAACATAAAGAAGTTATGTACCTACCATAACGTTCCATGTTAGTTGTCTTCATCTCGCCTTCTTCTTGCGTCCCATCCTCCGTCCCCCTGACCTATTGGATCGAGAGGAGTTTTGTTTTCACTGGCTGAGTATTCTCTGGTTTGTTCCTCTACTGACTTGGAGAGTATGATAGTATGCTCAACCTGTTTTTGGGCAGGTTGTTTCTCTGGTTAAGTCTGGGGTTAGCTATTACAAACGAGATCTGGGTAGCTAGCGCTAGGCATCATGGGATAAGGGGTAGCCTCAAGCCAGTAAACAGCTCTCGAGCTATAGAAGATGGCCGAGTCGGAGCCGAGGATCAGCTCCGATCCCAACCAGCAAGAAGTAGGCGAGATGAAGACAGCTAACATGGAACGTTATGGTAGGTACATACCTTCTTTTTCCTCAATTACCTTTTTCTGATCTTGTCACACCTCCATCATTTGCTGTATACATGAAAAATTCTTTGAAGTCTACTTGGGATATAAAAATATCAGTGTAAACACTTCCAACCAAAGATCCTAAATCTTCTAGACTTTGTTGCATATTTGGGAGACCTAAATATATCCCCCCATTGTTTATTTGTGAATTACTTATCCAATCTCTCCTCCCAGTCCTTTATAACCTTCTCTGAATGTTAGTTATCATGCAAAATTTTATATGCCCAACTAATTATTCCTTTCTTAACAGCAACTTTTGTTCTAGAGTCTACTAAAAACTCTACCAGTGTTGGTGTTTCACTAAGGATCCCCATATTTCTTTCTCTTTGCTCATACTCTGATATCAATCCCTTGATAGGGAGGGCAGTCTAGCCTGCAGACCAAATAAATTCTTGGGCTCTTCCCATTCTGTTACCTTCTCTCTCTACTTATTTGCTCCCAATACCTTGGTTCTTTTGCCAGTTTTCTCCAGTAAATTTTATCCTCTCCTTGCGTATTGTCTGTATATCTAATTGCTGTCATCAGCAGAATCTGCTTTCCATTCCTGTGTTGGCTTAGTTCTTAGAATACTTTCTGCTTCTGTATGAATATAATAATCTTTATGGTTATTGTAATTCTCCTTAAGGATCTGCATCCAAAATCCTAGTCTCCTTTCTTCTTGAGCTTCGTCCTTGTTTCATAATTATCATCCTTTTTCCTTTGAATTATATGTTTCTGCTTGTGCTGTGTATAGGAGCCTTAACTGTATAGCTCTGAAATACCCTTTCAAATCGGGTAATCCCAAACTGCCTTGTTGTATTGGAAGGCACAGCTTAGCCCACTTGACTCTTGCTGTCTTCCCCTCCCAGATAAAATCATTCAGGTCTTTTTTAATTACTATCCACAACTTCTTCTTTGGTTGATAAAAATATGCCTGACCTGCTTATAAGACTAAATTGCCTAAAAGCATTTTAACTGCTTGTATCTTGTTATTCATATCCATAAGACAGAGTTCCAGTTTCTCAATTTTTGTGTTCTCTCTTGTTTAGTCTCTTCCCACATATCCTTAGTTGTTACACCAGAATCCTTTTTAATCCATATCCCTAAGTACTTCATTTTATCATGTCCCCATAAATATGGATATTGCTGAACTAATTTGTGTGTGGGTACATAATTTACAGCTATTGCCTTTGTTTTAGCTTCATTAATTTTGTAGCCTGAAAAGATTTGAAACTGTCTCAAAATGTTCAACAACACTGAAGCGTCCTTTTCTGGTTTTATCGGGTATAAAATTATATCATCTGCAAGTAGAGACCGCTTTTCTTGACTACCATACCAATTATATCATTGAATTTCCGAGTCCCTAATTTTCTTTGCCAGTGGTTCTAAATATAATGCAAATAACAAAGGGGAAAGAAGACACCCTGCCCTGTTCCTCTGCTCAAACAGAAATTGTCCGAGAGGAATACACCTACTTTAATTTTCTCCTCCAATCCCTCATATATCCTCTTAATCAACCTTCTAATTTTATCAACTAACGCAAATTTTTCCATTGCCCTGCTCATAAACTCCCCAGCTTACTCTGTCAAATGCTTTCTTTGCATCAAGACCCTTCAATAACAGTTATTTTGTTACATTCCGATTCCGTCTAGATCATCCAGTGTTTTGTTAATGTTGTCAGATGTTTGCCTCCTCTCCACAAAACTACATCGATCCATATCTATAAATGTTGGCATCACCTTCTCCATTCCTTTAGCCATTATAGACATAAACACTTTATAGTTGTGGTTTATGATTGAAATGGGCCTGTATGAAGCTGGATCTGATGGGTATTTACCCTCTTTAGGCATTAAAGCCACCACTACTTTCTTCTAGGATGTTGGTGCTTCTCCTCTTAAAATACTGTTAAACAAAACCTTCCAGATCTTTATCAGTTTTTTCCCCCTCCTAGCTTCCAAACTTCCACAGGAATACCATCTATTCTTGGAGACTTTTTCCTGTTGATTGGTTACACAGCTCCATTTTTATCTCATCTTCTCCTATCCTGTTAGTAATTGAGCCCCATCTACCTCTAACCTAGGCATATTTAATTCTTCCATAAACAGTTCCATTTGTACCTTTTCTTGATTTCCATGTTTTTCTGCTTTATAGAGACTTTCATAACATTTCCAAAATATTTCTAGTGCCCCTACAGTTTCTCTTGTCATCTTCCTTGTTAATAGGTGCCCTAAGCTTGGCAACAACCCTTTCTACTCTTTGTTGCCTGAGTCATTGTGCTAAAAGTTTGTTTTCTGGAGTTCTCAAAAAAAAAAAAAAAAAAAAAAAAAAACAGTAGTAGTCTTTCTAAACTCATGTATATTATAATAAGGTAACCCCTTGTTTTCTGTTTGACTTTCTGCAGTTGTTTGTTCTCCCCTATTCTGCAATACTTTAATCTTTGTCAGTCCATCTAAATAATTAGTGTTATTTCTTAACCATCTCTCTCTTATTTCCACCCTCTTTTTAAACTCCACTTTATTTCACTCCCTAGCTATATTTTCAGAAGAAATTTCTATCTTCCCTAATAACTCCTGAATAATTTCCACTACCCATTCCTTAAATTTTTCCCTTTTCAACAGATAGGTGGGAAAGCGCTAGTGTCTCATTTTTATTTTGTTGTTATTGGCAAATGATCTGAAATAGTTATTAGATATGTACCAAAAACTTTCAATTAAATGCACATGTTCCTGTGAAATGCAAGTTCTGTCTAGCCTAGCCCAGTTTTTGTATAATGGGGAATAATATGGAAATTTATGAACTCCTTCTACTGAATTCATGTCTTTACTGCCAAATATTTTCATAAGTTTCTCCAAAAATCGATCCTCCTTTGTTACATTTTCTCTTCTAGGCTTCCCAGATACATCTTCACTACTGCAAATCAAATTCCAGTCCCCACGTATAAATAATATTCCCTGCTAAAAGCTGAGTATTTCTCCTAGAATTTTCTTAAGCTCCATTATATCGTTTTAGGTGGAATATAAATACATGCCAATGTAATTCTCCTTTCTTGCTCGTAGCCCCTTAGTACTACAAGTCTACCATTATTGTTTTTTTTTGTCCTCTTCTATCGCAATTGGAGCTCCTCTTGCAATTAATGTAAGTACTCCTCTTTTCCTTTGTCCCAGGTATCCCACTGAATAACTGTCCTGGAAACCTTTCTTTATCAAATTCATATGTTCATTTTTTTCCAAATGTGTCTCCTGTAACATAGTTATTTGCACTATACATTTTTAATATAGTTCACTACTCTTTCTTTTTTGTAGGCCATTTATTTATTTATTTTTGTATATATGGGTAAAACCATTTATTTTTAAATATAATATAGAAAGCATTGTTATATTAAAAGGTAGGAATAATAACTTGTTTTATATTAACATCTTTTTTGTGTGCCAGATTTTGTGCTACATGTATACAGTAATGTTTGGCAGGTTGATCTTTTATACAGTTGTTTCTTGGCATATCCATTTCAGCCTGTGTCACATCTTACAAAACTTTTTGTTTTATTGAAAGCCTTCAAACAAACAAAAGCCAACACACCTCCCCAGTACACCCCTAAAACCTATTAACTAAATACCAACACAGAAAACTATGTACATATTCAAATATTAAAGTTTTACCCTCAAAATAAAGTTTTACCCTCAAAATAGGAACAGTTGTCCTAGACTGACCACACTGACAGACTTGGGTTAACCTAAATGGAAACCTATCCATGCTGAGACGCAAGGTACAGCCTGTGATTCTAAGTGCTGTCTGGTTTGGTCTTGTCTTTATTATTCTCAGAGTTATTGAGAGAGCACTTGAATGCTTTCAGAAAGCATCATCTCCTAGCCATTGAAAGAAAGAAGTATTCTGTTTTTATTATTCTTTATCAGATTGTTTCCATGGAGACATGAGGACCAGACACAAGAGTTGCTTCTGCAAGCACTCATTTTTTTGCTATAGGAAAACATTATTATTTTGTGTTCTGTTTTATTTATTTCTTTTCTCTTAAAACTTGTTACTAGATCAAGCCAAAGGCCTTAGTCCAGTCCTCTATGCAAGAGTGAGAAAAAGCACATTTTCTTTTCTTGTATCATGCTCTTTTGACCAGACCTTTCTTCTTTTTTTTGTTGCAGTGCCTACATTCCTTAAAACTAAACCAGGAGAAAGAAGGAAAAAAAAAACAGGGGCACCTGTTTGCTTTAGTATCCCCATTACACATGAAAATAACTGAGATAACATTACTTTATAGCATGCAGATAATATCATGCATTGTAAAAAAATCCTACTGTTAAGATCAAAATTTTGTTTTATTTACGATTAATTATTTCCTTCCTCGTAAATGTTCTTCCAGACATTTAATGGCACGAAGCAGGGCATATGGCTTTAGAATCCCCTGCAAGTTTAACAAAGTCAAAAAAGTCCAATATTTCCATGTTTTCTTGTTCTGCCATGTTTCACAAATATAATTAATGCTTTATAATTCCACATTTATTTGTCAATTTCCGGGTTGCTTATTTTAATCTTGTTAATCTCCATCTCCTAAATGCAGTCTCTGCTTCATTTCCAACATACTCCTGGTACTTCTAGCCAACTGTTATGATTTTTCCCGTCTCTCAAGTATTTTCCATTGACATATTGGAAAAGGTTTCACTGGCACAGTCTCTCTGTGGTCTTTATGCTTCTTGTTCTTCTAGTAATAATTTCCTTCTGTTTCATAACTCACATTTTTTGGACACACTTTTTTTGTATTTCCTCCTTAGCATGCTCTGCATCAAAAAATGATTTTGTCCCTCCAGGAAAGAACAGGTTGCATCTCTTGCCTGTTTCTCGACATTCCCTGGTTAGTAGAATAAATTTACTACTCTTCTGCTTGGTGTACTGTGAGTAATCATTTTCCACAAACACTCTACTGTCTCTCACATTTAATACTTTGTCCTTCTGTCACAATTTTGTCAGAACCAACTCCTTCAGCTGGTAGGGTTGCACTTTTTACTATTAAAGGTCTAGGTGGCTTTCTCATGGCCAGGCTTGGAGCATACACACAATGTGCCCTTTCAATTAACAAGTGCTGTGGACTACCAGTTCGGTTGCATTAATTTTATGAAAGCACAAATAAGCAATCTGTTCCTTCTAGCTTCTCTGCTACAGCAGAAAATCAAAGGCTTTCCCTATGTGCTCTGTCCTCTAATTCTGTTATTTTGTGAAACATCTCTTCTTGGGCAGTCTCATATTCAGCCAGCCTTTTCTTCATTTTGACCACTGATTTTTGCAGTTGTATCACCTCATCTGAATCTCTGTTTAAAGCTTCTTCCATTTTTTTCTAGCCTTTTGTTGTGTGAGTTGATGTATTCCTTCTGTGTTTTGTTTGTTTTAATCAGCTCCGAGTACATTTGACTTATTTTTTCCTTTAGGTTATTGGAAAGCATGTCTTGCACCAAAGCTGGAGCTTGCACTGCTTTTTGCTGAACAGCTGCAGAATTCTTCCCAATCAGTGTTTTTCTTCCACCTTTTTTGATTGATTTTCTTTCAGGTTCTCAGTTTTTTTGCTGGCATCCAGGCAGTGCACGTAGTAGCCAGTAACTGAAATTTACTCAAAAAAAATAAGTTTACTGTCCCTCTCTTCTTAGTTTCTGTTTTCATACTAGTGGAGATGAAATTAAGCTGTGTCCATGTGCAGCTGTCTTGGAAGTCCAAGAGTTGTAAGAATGTCAAGTGTTTGCTGCTTGGTTAGCATTTTGTCAGTGTAAAAATGGGTAACCTGTCAGAAGGTGTTTGATAGACTTTTAATATTTTTGAGTCTTGGGTCTAAAGGCTATTTGAAGTAGTTGCTGGTTTGCAATAATCTGACTGATTTCTCAGGACATGTGGGTAAATATATGTTTAGAGATGTTAGGGAGCCCTACTGTTTGGTTGCAGGACAATTGATTGATGCAGAGAATGTCGAACCTGAAAGATCACTTTTGACCTCTCATGGTGGATAGACTCTGAGAAGAGCGAGAAAGTGAGCGTTGGGTTTTCCTTACTTTCTGCTTAGTTTGTGCCATGTCAAAGTTGGTAGAGAGAGAGGGTTGTTGACTTAATGCAGTAATTTTTAGGAGGGGGGTGCAGAGGGACTTGCCTCCCTGTAGAAGAAATATTTGTTGTATTTTGTGACCTTGTGAGTATTGCTGTTTTGACTAGTAACCTTCCAAGATTTTAGATGTTATGAGTCTGAATAACAGTATGACATTTAAATGAAATATGATTATTCACATTGGGACCAGAATGTTGATAATTATGAGATGTAGAAGTGAGTGATTTTGGTTAGGTGTTAACAGTCACTTACTTTGAGGTTTGTTTAGTGTGTGCAGGCATTTAGTAGTAGATGATAAGGTCTTGAAATTTGTTTGAGGATGCAGGAAGTGGAAGGTTGAACAAGGTGTATTAGCTGAGATTTTTGGATTACATTAGAGATGAGCCAGTTTTAGGTCCATGGTCATTTTCACTAGCTTATACGGTAGCTTTATTAGAAGATGAGCTGCCCCAGTTCTTTTCTTTGACTGACATTAAATAGATACTTGGAGCCAGTGGAGTAGTATTGAAGATCAGGGGGGGGGGTCTATGTCAGATAATCTAACTACCACATTATCGAACGTTATGTCCTCAACATTGCAGGCTGTCAACCCCCCTCCCCCCAATGTGCACCCCTCACTAATTATAAATACTGAGTCCAAGATCACAGTTCAGTGGAGAAAAGGGCAAATTTCCTGATCCTTACTGTAATGATATCTTAGAACGGTTTGATGGCCTGCTTTATCGATGGGATGATACTTTGACAATGTGGCCATTCAATTATGTGTCATAGACCCAAGATCAGGGTGAAGGGCGGCTGCGGTGGTGCAGCGGTTAGCGTTGCTGCCTCACAGCAAGAGGTTCTCCGGTTCGATCCTCAGCTGGGGTGCCTTCTGTGCGGAGTCTGCATGTCCTCTCTGTGGTCGCATGGGTTTTCTCCGGGTGCTCTGGTCTCCTCCCACATCCCAAAGACATGCTGTAGGTGGATTGGACACACTAAAATTGGCCCTAGGTGTGAGTGTGTGCATGTGTGTGCCTGCTGTGGAAGGTTGGGTGCTGGGCTGGCAACTTGACACCGTAAAACTCCACTGCCAATCATGAGCGAACACGTGATCTGTTGTGGCGACCCCTAATCGGGAAAAGCCAGAAGAAGAAGACCCAAGATCAGGGTGGAATGCTTGATGCACAATTCTGTTTCATTTGAGTGAGGGGAACGTTTGTTAGTCGGAGTTCAACTTTTCCCATTTGTTTAAGATGCTGGCATTTAATAAGAAACCTCTTAAGATTTTCTCCAGTTTTGGTGCATGTCCTTGTGGAGTGCAGAATAGTGATTGGCACCTGAGCTAGTTTCTACACTGCTGCATACTTGAAGAAAGACTAAAGTGAAATTGTAAGGGGTTAGGTGGGTGTTTTATATGGGTATGTGTGATGGTGGTATTTTTGTAAGCGAGATCTAGTAGCTAACACTGGAAGTATGGGTTGAGATGGTGTGGCTGCTTTGGTTGTTGAAAGTTTTTAAGAGAGGTGCAAGAAAGAAAAGTTACAGTTTAAGGAAGATTTTTGCCAGGAGTGTTCCTTCACTTGGGGAGAGATGATTTACTTGGTCTGTACTTAAGGCATCCTAGTAAAGGGGAAAGTTGAGAAGACAGAAGATTTTGAGTTGTTTGGGAGTGTTTTTATAAATTTAAATTATAATGTGGATTATTTGTTGGGTTATGTTCGAGTTAAGACTGGTTTTAGAGTAGTTATTTGAGGACTTGCAGAGAAGGCTGTATTATTTATATTGAGAATAGTAGAGGTGATGGTGAGGTAAGAGTCTTGACCTGGTCTTCATAAGTGATCTGCTATAGGAATAACTGAGGAATCTGTGGCTCCACCTTCCATGCAGTCTGCAGAACAGTTGGTTCATTTGCATATGACACTAGCAGGTCTCCCTGGGTTCACTCTGCAAAACTGAGCATCTAACCTTACAGCTTGCTATCTTAAGAGTCGCATCAGACTTCTAGAGTGACCCCATGCACAGCCACCGCTGCCTGTGGAGTTTTGCCAGGTCTTACTTCTGCATCGCATATGGACGCATTCACCTATGGGAAGTGTGGGGTTCTTGATGCTCCTTAATGCATGCCTTTGGAAGGTGGGAGGAAACCTGAGCATAGTAGCTCACTTTCCCAAATTCAGTCTGCTTGAGGAGAAAGTCCTCAGTTGAGAAGGGTATACAAGTGTAGCACCCTGAAAACTGTCTAGTACTTCTAAGTTATGACTTTATGTTCATCTAAAATGTTTTTGTGAAATGGTTTGTAACAACCGCAAGCAGAAGTTGTAGTATAGTAGAAAAGTGATTATCAAGATTAAATGACTAGCAAAATACCTTACTTTGCCTTATTAGTCTTTATATTATCCAGTGAATTAATTCTATTGCAAAGGGGAAGGGGCAGTCAGGTTCATACTGGGGTCGTCTGTCAGATCCACTTCGAAAATGTTGATGGCTGAATTGGTAAGTCCAGGTTGGGGTGGGCACCACTAACTTCCTAGAAAGCAGGAACAGAAAAGGGTGTTCGTTTAAAAATGTATTTTACTGTCCTCTACGTAGCTCAAGCATCACACACTGAACAATTGTAATTCACAGGTAAAGCCAGCATCAGCATTTCAGTACTCCATATCAGTTTTAACGTAGTGCATGCATCCTTCTTGTATGTAGTAGACTACATACATGTATACAGCACAGCAGACACAATTATTACAAGGAATAAAATTAACAAAAAAAAAAAAAATTAAACACTGTGGCTAGTGAAGGCTACATAAAAAAATCCAGCCAGTATTATAGCATTGCTGGTACAAATGATAAAACGTTTTGGTTAGGATAGCACTGTAATTTAAACTACCTTATTTGCTTTTATCAAACGCATTGCTACATAGCTACTTATGTGAAATCATATTGAAATGTCGTCACTCGAAATACCAAATGTTTAAAAAGGGCGACACTAAAATCTTGGAGAAGTTTGTTTGTTTGTGTCTTTCGGCTTTTTCCCGGTTAGGGGTCGCCACAGCGGAACTCCGGTCCGCTAATGATTGGCAGTAGAGTTTTACGTGCTGGCTTGCCGGGCCTAACGCACAACCTTCAATGAAGGAATGCCCGTTCACGCATGTCGCCACACAGAAGACGCTCTAACTGAGGATCGAACGGGCAGCATCTAACTGTGAGGCGACAACGCTACCGCAGCACCAAATCTTGGAGAAGACCAAACTTTAAACATCACTCTTCCTTTAAACTTCTTTTTTGCTGGGGAGCAAGCCCCCCACACCCCCAAACTTGTATATACCAACTCTGACATTACTATACCTCTGAGAAAAGGGAATATCCAGAGAAATGACCATCTCAGACTTAGTCTATGCAAGTCTGTTCTTTTGGCAATTCGTTTTCTGTTTCAGGACTCGCTGTAGAGTGCCGACATTTCGTGTGGTGGCTGAAATATAGCCATAAGCTTATATAAAGCATAATAAAGTGTAGTCCCTGATAAATGTGACAGGGAGAGGGCTGCAGAAATGCAGTTGAAAATCCAAACATCCGGTTATAAAATGTCTCCAAATTAAACCCATCTCTCTGCTGCAGAAGAATGAAGTCCTGACTACAACTCGAATGACTGGGGACCGATTAGTGGACACTGCACTGGAAGAGTTTGGTGTGGAGAAAAGGTAATGGAGGGGCCACAGCCTGCTTGCCAGTCTTGGGGAGTGGGATGTGCACCTGGCCAGAAACACATGTGCAAAGTTGGATTTCCTTTGTGGAGACCAGGGAACCAACCAAGCAACAAGTTTGTGTGGGTGGGTGGGACATCTACTGAGATCATCCCTGTAGAAGTGAGACGTATTTCAACTTTGTTGCCCATTGCATGATGACATGTATTATTGCTGAGAGGTGGGGGCAAAAGGTAGGGTTTAAAGCAAAAATATCTAAGCTTCTCTGCTGGCTGCCTTAATGATGGGTCTGTTTTTATCAGCTCTCACCCGTTGTGATAAGGAAATGAATGAGCCTGTTGGCTGAGAAGGGGACTGATGGTCATCAAGCAAACGGGGCAAAGTGGCTCGATTTATTTATTTTTTTCTTTTCTTTCTTTCCTTGGTTTTACAAGCTTTATAGAAACAGAAAAATTGTCAGTTACCATGAGGCAATATATGCATTCAAGTTCTAATGGGTGTGAGCCAAGCCAGTAATTCATTTTTAACAGTATTGGTACAAAACAGATAGAGTCTGGTGGATCTCTGAGAAGGATGTCTCCTTACCCTCTGGACAGTGCACAAAATATTCAGCTCACAGGCATGAGCATCTCCAGCGCGATTACTGGATACACTCTGCAAGATGACTCAGATTTGTAGGCTTACAGTACCTATGTCTCATTTAGAAGATGTGAGGAGGGAATTCAAACTGAGTAATGCAGATGACCAGGGTGCTGCAGACCAGCTTGCATCTTTAATGTTTGGTTCTGTATTCTCCCAAGATTTTTTTCTCCTTTTTTGTGAAATGTTTCTAACCATTGCAAGACTACCAGAATTTGCAGTATCAAGTCTAGAGTAGGCAAGCAAGATACTGCCTTTCACATCCTGTTAGTCTTCACACCGTACAAATCCACTTAGCGACTTCAGCTGGAGATTTAGGAGGCATATAGAGTCTGAGGGGGGACATGTATCGGTTTCACTTTAAAAAAAAAAAAAAAACATTGACCATTGAAATTGAGATCCCACATTGGTTGGGGGGGGGGTCAGTACCTAAATACTTTGTCTCTTCTCTGTTAATCCATTAAGATGATTCCCACTGCAGGGGGGAACAGGCACAAAAAGGTAGGGGTTATCAATTGTTTCCAATTAAATGTCTAAAAAAAAAAAAACAAAACCAAAAATGAATCTGTGAGGCAAGCTTGGCTGGCATCAGTTAGCCTTCATAGTGTAATCCAGTGAATCGGTTCCATGGAAGGGGGAGAGCTGTATTAATATTCATACAGAGGGTCCTGTATCAACTGTATTTTTAATAACAGTGGTAGAAGAATGGGCAAGTCCAAATTAAGCAAAACAACCTAACTGCCTAATCAGCTGTCTATGAATTTATAAATATAAAACTGTTTGCCCCCTTTTTGTGAGGGAGGGAAGCAAAACCTTTTCATTTTTATTAACTGTATTTATCTTTTTGCCATCAAACTGCAAGCTACTTATTGGAAAAAAACTGCCATCAAAGGGTGTACCACCAGGGGGGCAATAGCCGATTTCATTGCAAGCTTCAAAATGTCACCATTGCAGACATTTTCACTGCAGCCATTTGGCTGCATTGCTGCATGGATCATTACTCCAGGAGTGTGGTCTTCTGCGGTACCTTTGCTTCAGACTTCCATTTTTAGAGCTTTTCTTCTAGAATGTCATCCAGCTCCTCCCACCCTGTGTTTGCCCTGCTTGGAATTTGGCTGATTTGCTGATCTACTTAGGAGGGCTTTTTTATTTACCAGCCCAGCCCCCAATACCCACTGCCCACATTGCATCTACCAGCCACTCTCCAACCCTTCGGGACTTGCTGCATTTTCACTGGGGCTGGTTGTGGATCCTGAGGGTGTCCTGGGGGCTCATCTCTTCTTGTCTGTACTTCCATCCGGAGTGGGAGATTTTTTAATGACATACCCACTCCCTTTTCCTGACCCCCCCTCCCTCATTGATTATGTCGCAGGACAACTCCCTCTTTGGACCACACTTCCATTTAGGGGGCGAATAAAATAACACCCTCCCACCGTGGATGGGCACACCAATCCCTTACCTGCTGGTCTGTCAGTTGCTGGAGCCTCTAATTGAAGCTGGGTCAGCTGGACTTTAGTCAGGGCTTTATCCCTGTATGCCACTGGAGAAGCTACTTGGGAAGGCATTTTATGACCTATGTAACAGATATGGTTTTACTCTGCTAGTTGAGTTTACAGAGGACTCCTCCTTAGTGGGTCTTGTACTGTCCTAATGTCCCTCTGTTTGGATGGTCATGTCATCCTGTACTACTTGTAGGAGTTTCTTTAAATCAAGCAGGTATGTATCCTGTATAGCTTGGTGAAAACTTTTAGCTTGTGCATGGCTAGATGAAGAACAGCAGATATTCCTAATGACTGGAAGGTTGTGGTTATTAAGACAGAAGGTTGTGGTTATTAAGACAATCTACAAAGACAAGGGTGCTAAAGACTGTTTAAACAACTGCAGAACATTTAGCCTGTTGTCAACCACAGAAAAGGCCATGGAGAGTTTGATACAGGACAGCCTTCTAGGAGAATTAAACACACTGGTCATGGTGAACATACACCAACTTGCACATACAAAGCAGAAATCTGTAGAATTTGGTCCCTTTTGTGGTTTCCCTACAAAAACAGTATTGTAATTGTTTTAATCAGTGTCTTTGTAATGCCATCTAGGATTGAAACCCTTTGTTTTTTAAATGCCTTTATTAAATCATCATTTAAGACATAGGCAAACATACATTAATGGAAAAGAAAACAAACCATATTAACATTTTCCCATTCAAATGCATTATATATTGCAATTTTTTATGTGTCATCAATCCACCTTTACAAAAATTGCTGAATTCCTGCCTTCCATTAAACATCACTCCTCCTCCTCCTTAACATTATTCTGCAGGTGTCGTTCCCATAATTTCCATTTACGTATATGCTCCCTCTCTTTTCTAAAGGTCCCTCTTCCAGTTCTTTATAAATCTTTAGTACATCAAATACAGTTGGTTTTGACTGATTCCCATTTTCCAAGTAATTGCTTTCCGTGGCAGCCAATGCAATACAACTTGAGACCTTACTATGTCTAGACAGTTCAGGTCCTGTGTCCCAGCTGAAAAGAATAATTTCCTTTAGTTACAGCCATTTGTTTACCCAGTTTTTCTGACAGAATACTCCATAGGGAATTTTTAAAGTCTGCCAACTCATTACACTCCCAAAACATATGTTCCCAGTTACCTCCTACTTCCCCATTAAAGCTCCAACATTTGCTGTCGACCTGAAGAAAATTCTTTGAAGTCTGCTTGGGCTATAAAAATACATGTACAAAACACTTCCAAGCAAAGATCCTAAATCTTTTGGACTTGGTTACATTCTTGGGAGCCGTACATATGTCCTTCCATTGTAAATTGCTTTTCCAGTCTCTTCCCAATCTTTTCTAACCTCCTCTGATTGATACTTACATTTATCATGCAATATTTTATATGCCGTACTAATTATCCCTTTTTTGACAGCAGCTTCTGTTTTAGAGACAGCTAAAAGCTCTGCCAGAGCAGGTCTTTCATTTGAAATTCCCCTGTCCCTTTCTCTTTGCCTATACTCTGTTATCAATCCCTGATAGGGAAGGCAGTCTCTAGCCTGCAGTCCAAATGTCTTTTTGGCCTCTTCCCATTGTATTACCTTTTCTGTTGTAGTTTTTTGCTCCCAATACCTTGGTTCCTTCGTAAGTTTTCTCCAGTAAATTCCAGCCCCCTCTTGCTTAATTTCTGTGTCCCTTAATACAGTCCTTCCTATTGGCAAAATCTCCTGCCTCCATTTTCATGTTTGCTTATACTTTTTCTTACTTTATGAGTATAATATTCTGTATGTTTATCAGAACTGAAAGCCTTGACCCAACATAACGCACCCAGAATTGCTCTGTCATGAATGTTTGACATCTAAAATGCCTACGTGGATGTTATTGGAACAAGGTAACATAATCAAGCCAAGTTAAGAAACTGTGTCACTAACTTAAAAAAATGTCAGAATTTTCAGTAATGCATACTTTATGGAGTGACTGACTGTTCTGGGGACAGGCTTGAGCTTGATTTATTGTTATATTTTGTGTGTTTTCCATGAAGTGCAAGAAATTTTGTTCAGTGATTATAGAAAGCTGTGAAGCTCAATGGCTAGATGCATAGTTGTTGTCTGGATCATGATGTCACTGTGTGCCACTGCAAAAGATATGCATTCGTGGTTGTGAGAGGTTCAAAGTAAAAAAGTCCATTTGGAAGTCGAGACCCTGAGCCTGGCTGCTGAGGAAGGTCCCCTTGTATAGCTGCTGAACTGGAAAATGATTTTAGTTTCAGAGATGTAACCCTATAGTAACTTCTTATTCATTCGGCTTTTCCCGGTTAGGGGTCACCACAGCAGATCACCTGTCCGCTCATTATTGGCAGTGGAGTTTTATGGTGTCGAGTTGCCAGCCTGGCACCCAACCTTCCATGGAAGGCACCCACACGCACTCACACCTAGGGCCAATTTAGAGTACCAATCCACCTACAGCATGTCTTTGGGATGTGGGAGGAAACCGGAGCACCCGGAGGAAACCCACAAGACCACAGGGAAGACATGCAGACTCCGCACAGAAGGCACCCCAGCCAAGGATCGAACCAGGGAACCTCTTGCTGTGAGGCGACAATGCTAACCTCTCCACCACCGTGGCCACCCTGTAACCTTGTAGTAACTAAAAGTACCAAAATGGCTCTTAAATTCACATATATTTTGATGCCGGTAATTAAATAATACTTGTCTTTAAAACTGATATTTTCCACTTTGTGTTTGAACTGCAGAAACCAAGAGAATGCAAAAAAGTCTTAGAACTTTGAATTGTTACTCAGAAATTCAGCTTATAGCCGTTCCTTTGCCTTTAAAACTAAGTTTATTGTGAATGTATTGACTAGATGAATGTCCAGAAAACACTGCCAATAGTGTCAAACTGTTATCATTGAAAACGTGTGAACCAGAAAAATTGCCAGAAATGTGAGTGCTGGGGCTGCTGGGATGATGTTTGCTGGCAGCAGCAGAGAATGAACACCAGTGATGGCATCATCTTCAGTTATAAAATACAGTGTTAAAATGTATGATTTCATGGGGACTTGTTTGTTGTTCAGATGTTGTATTTTGCATGAGGGTAGCTTTTTGAGCTTTGTTTTATAATCGTCCTAAAAGGATGTAGAAACTCATTTGCTGCCTGTCTGTTGTGACTTGTTTTGCATATTTCTTAATTATACCACAATAAAATTTCAGTGCATGGGTACCTTCAAATTATAGATTAAACTTAATTTTGATATTAATTTGTTGAATCCCAATTGTTTTAGGATTTTGGTCCACCTAAGTCGTGGTGGAGCAGAGACCCAGATCTATGCACCAAACATTTCACAGATGCATGTTGTTGACCACAGCAAGGGACAACCAGCTGAGACTGAATCTCGGTAAGTGCTAGGTGCCACACTTTAATTTTAACAAGAGCTGAAAGGCACATATGCATGAACAGTTGGAATTTTTTTGTTCACATTGAGATTGGGAATGGCTCAGAAGTACATGTAGAAAAGCACCAATGATCCTTTCAGTCTGCTTTGTTTTCCAGCTTAGATGTCTATTTCTAGTTTGATAGCTGTTTCTGTCCTGCCAGGTCACTACTTTGTTAATCAATTTGCTTCCTGGCATCATCTCAAACCATCGGCTTTCTCAGCAGTATTTATTACTGTGAAACCATACATCCACAAAGAATATTCCGTCTTTATTAACTTTTATGACGTGGGTGTTTTGCTGTGTGGATAAAACTTTCCCAGATTACTCTTGCAGCTCCTGCCCACAGCACTCTGTGCCTCTTTTCACTATATTCCTTGTCCATTTTCATCCTGCCACCAGGTGTGTTTTATTGGATCCTATGTGGACCCAAACTACTTCAGAATTTTTTTTTGAGATTTTTTTCCTCTTGTTTGAGAGTGTAAGTTGGTAACCCTTTTTACCAGTTTGCTTGGTTCTCTTTTCTTTCAATACATAAAAACATTGCTTTATTATTTTTTCCTTCTGCTTAAGGTATTGCCACCCTTTGTAGGCTGAAACTTGTTTTTTCTTCATTACGTTTCAGAGTTTTAGCCCTTCTCTTGGCCTGCCTATTGCTTCTTTTATCGAACAAATGTGACTTTGGTTAGCAAGTTACTAGTGTTGACAGTCATGACAAATGTGTTTGTTTGGGCCACTACAATTCTCTGAAGTGCATGATGTTTGCGCCAAGTTTAACAAGGTGACCTTAAGATGATGGATGGAGCAGCTTCATGCCTTATTAGAATGCCTGATCCAAGAGGAGTCTCAGCCTTTCCCCTTATGTATCATACTTTCCATCTCAGTGTCCCCATCCAGCGTTGTCTACCAGCTTCTCTTTCCACCCTGAACTTTCTCTATCCCAGAGGTGAGGGTTTTAAGCATATCCTGGGGAGGGTCATTCTAGTGACTGGTTCTGCAGATCATTAGGTTAACGGGGAAGGTTTGCAAGTATGGGATTGGTAGCATATGAATGTATGGTTATCTAATAGCCTATCCTTGTTTCTCCCTTCCCCTGCATTTGTCTTCTCTTATGTAAGGGCTACTCCTATCATTTGGCCAACTGACAGCCCACCTCCGTGATGTTGGGCCTGACCACTGGCATCACAGACTGTTGCTCTGCCATAGGAATTGGGCAACCCATACTTCCTGACAGTCAGCCATCATTGTTCATTTGGTACTTCATCATTCTCATATAGTATGCACTCTGCCTTTCATACTGTTCAAGCAAGGTACCACTCGTGTCTGCATCCTTTGATGTTCCACAGACCTTCTGAGGACCAGCTCCAAGCACTCATATCTATGCAGCCTCCTCGGCAGAGTTGAAAAACAGCAGAGGTTGAAAAGGCAGTGCCCCCCCCCCCCCCCCCCAGAAAGAATAAATGTATTCAATTTCCACATCAGACTTGGTTCTTCAGGTGAATGAGGATCAAGGGTCCCCACTTTCCTGACCTTGTTACCTGTAATTCAGAGAGCTACTTTTGGCTGTACAAAAGGAGAGCTCTTGCCCCACTGCTGATATGCCTTTAACTCAGTAACTCCTTCAGGAGGCTTATAGAACTCCAGACCAGGCTTCCTTGGTGGCGCACAATCCTGTTGAGACGCTTCCAAAATGTGATCAAGGTAGTGTGGGTGTATACTGATCTGTGGCACCAGCCATTTGCAAGGAGGATGGGGATTTTCAGCTGGCACCCTTTGGAGTTTCTCTGCAATCTTATACCTCTAATGGGAAAAATCACCAGTACTGCTGCTGTGCTGAAATGCAGGCCTCACCCAGCCTCTGATGGCCATCTTCTTGTTAAGGAATCCATGGCTGTAAACTGTGCTGACAAATGGATGTTTCTGCCATCACCATTTCTTGGGGGAGGGGGGGTTGAAGTGCGTGATATGCAAGTACACTTTACAGATGCAGTTTTACAAGACTTCTGAAATGTTAGCTGCTAGAGGTCAAACTAACTTATACTTTCTGTGGAGAGATTGTTTAGTTTTCTGTTGTGGGGCTGCCATAGTGTTTGAAAGTGCATTTTACCATGTTTTTTTTTCTGTTTAAAAAATTGTGGAGTGGCAGTTTTACTGGCATTGTTGCTTGTTTTCCAAGGATATTGGCACCATTTTCAAATTGACCATGAAACAGATTCAGTCCCGTGGTTGGTTCTCTTTCCAACCACAAAAAGAAAGTTAAGCAAACAGCCTTTACCACCACAGCAGGCTAGCAATTTGTCTCAGCTACAGGTGGGTGACTGCTGTGGCAATTTGCTGTATCCCAGACCAATCATCTTTTACCCTGGATACCTCTGGTATAGCACTTACAGCCACTGTGGACTGGGGGTTAGTCACATCCTCTGCAGCTGTTTGGGGTCCCCTAAATGGGTAAGGGAGCATCTCTTGTTAGTCCTGTGAGAGAGAGATCAGGGAAGGTTTTCCTGTTGTGTCGGAATGCTGTGTCTACTGCTGAAGAAGCAGCTAATAAGGTTGACCCCATTTTTCCTGTTAAGAAGCAGAACACCAAGCGTGATCTCAGGCTATTGATTCTTCTTGTAAAGTAGTTTCCTGTAAAAGAAAAAGATGTCTGCTTTCCTGAAGAGGTTCATGATTCAGAATCTGAAAAGGAAGAAGCAGGGACGGATTCAGGGTTTTCTTCTCAATTTTGATTCTGACTCTGAGGAGAGCTCACTTTCTCATTCTCCCTGTGTGGGGTTCTCTTTCTCTGAGACTATTGCTAGAATGTCCCAGTGCTTTCAGTGGGAGAACACTGAGGTTTCTCAATCCCTCAGAAAATACTGTGTGTTGTTGCAGAAGATTCTCCAGAAGATTCTCCAGAACTTAACACCCATTCCTCCTGTCCTGTGTCCACTAGAGGATATGTGTCTTACTGCCTGCAGTTTTCCTGACGATCAGCCACCTGGCTGTAAAAGGCAGATAGGATGTGTAAAGTTCCTCAGTCTTTTAAATTTTTACACACTATTTCTAACTTTGACCTGGCTGCTGTAGCCTTCTGCTGCTAAGCATTTAGTTAATTTCAATCCTACCCTTTCTAATAAGGGTGGAAAAATTGATAGTTATGGGAAAAAGGGTATGCCTCTGCAACTTTGGATTTCAGAATTTTAAATAGTCGGGCTCCTGTGTTAAAGTTTTTTTCTGATATATTGAGAAAGTACGAGGAATGTTTTATTTACAGTTTCTTCTTGTGAAGAAAATTCTGCTGTAAATAACGTGGTTCCTTCTATTGTACAGGTCACTGCTCATTATTTATAGTGTATGTGTGACTCTGTTGATACTTCTTCCAGCTTGCTTGGTTGCATTTTCAGAACCTCCCAGATGTAAAAAATGAGTTTTTAAATTCTCCCTTGAATGGAGATTTAGTGGTTGGCCCCCATGTGTTGCAGAGGTGTTCAAAAAGTGTGATGAAAAGGACAAGATGATCAGGGGAATCTCTGAGATTTTTTAGCCCTCTTTTTCCAAATTGTCTGATGGACTTTCTCTTCCTCCAATTTTAGCAAAAAATAGAATAAACAGTCTCAACAGAATTCAGGTAAACAGACATTTAAGTAGTGGGGCGGAGGCTCCAAAAAGAAGTCTCAAACCTCCCAAAACCAAGGGCACTCAAGTCTGAATGACTATGCAAGAGACTTGTGACCCCCTCCCACCTTGGCCTTTTTTCTCCTGCAGAACGTCTCCATGTTTTCTCTTTGGCAACATATTGTTTCAGACAAATAGGTTTTGAATCTTTTGTCAGGGTTAGAGGTGGCAGTGGGAGGAAATTCTTCCTTTCCAGGAGGTCATTCCTTATCCTGCAGATCAGAATATTTTTGTCTACACCTGTTCTTTATCGCATGCTGTCCCAAGAAGTGATAGAACCAGTTCCTCTTTCCCAGATGACGAAGAGGTTTTATTTAAGGATGTTCCTAGTGCCAATGAAAGAAAATGCTTGGAGTCCAGTTCTGGATCTTTCATTCCTAAACCTTTTATGATGGTGCCTAAATTCAGAATAATGTCGCTTCACAGTCTGTTGCCTCTTCTTCCTCTTTCAAGTTTCTTGGTAACACTAGATAAAAAGATGCTTATCCCATACTTATTCATCCAGACATCTGGTGTTTCTTAAGGTTTTGTGTTTCTGCATCACATTATCAGTTCTCTGCATTACCCTTTGGACTATCCACTGCACCAAGGTTGTTCACAAAGTGTCTAGCTTCAGTTATAGCTAATTGTAGGCTACAGGGTATCCACATCTTCTGTATTTAGATGGCTTATCTTTGCAGAGTTTTTTTCAAGATGTCAAGAATCTCTGTTTTGGGTAAGAGATCTCTTGTATAAGCTGGGGATTCCAAGAGTCTTTTCTTGACTCCCTCACACAAAATTGTGTTCCTGGGATGTCAACTACACATACCAGTTCAAAGAGCCTTTCTGTCACAGGAAAAAAAGAGCAGATCTTTATTTAAATCTGTTTCTAAGGTTTTCCACTCTGACTTCAGTCACTGTGAGGGAATTCATCAGGATTTTGCATCTCGTGGCATCTATGATTCTCATAATACCCCTGGCAAGACGACTCCACATGAGAAAGATACAGTGGTATCTGAAATCTCTTTGGTCCCAGCATCAAAACCCTTTGTCTTTTCAGATCTCTGTACTGGGTTTGTCAGAAGAGAAATCACTTGGTGAAGGCATATCCTTAAATCAAGGTCTCTCCAAAGCAGTCACCACAAATGCTTTGGTCTTTGCTTGGGTAGTAGTTTCAGGAGAGAGACAAATGTAGGGGGTATGTTCACCAAGGACAGATGCAAGCACAAAAATATCAAGGAGATGCTTGCCCTGATCAAGGCACTCTATTTTCTGAACCATCTCTGGTTCCCTGGACCTCTTCAAGTGGTTACAGACAATACCACAGTGATGTGGTACATCAGCAAACAAAGGGGAACCAGGTCATACTCCCTTTGGAGACTAGCCATGTTAGCTTGGGATATCATTTCACAGCACAGTCTCACTCTACGGGCATCCTATGTTCTGGGGGAGCAAAACTGTGTGGCAGACAGGCTGAGCAGGCCCAGGGCAGACCCTCATAAATGGAATGTAGATCCAGGGATTTTTCCAAGATTTGATCTGTCTGTGAGAAGTTCCTCAAGTATACCTCTTTGCCTCCTGTCTGAACAATCAACTGGCAAAATTCTGTTTCAGGGCTCCATGCAAGAAAGCCTGGAGGACAGATGCCTTTTCTTTGGACAGAAAAGTTTCTGTATGAATTCCACCCTTTCCACTAATATCCAGGGTACTTCTGAAAATTCAGAAGGAATCCCCTGAGATCATTGAGGTGACTCCCTTCTGGCCTAGGCAACCATAGTTTTCCCTTTGTTTGGAAATGACTAGGGACAGTTTCCTTACAGAATGGATCTACTCGCACAATAACAAAGGTATTTGATACAACCCAGCATCATTCTTCTTCCTTTGACTGTCTTGATTATAGGACCTTAATTCCTTTTAGGCACCTGTGTTATGAGGACATGCAGTATGTACTAATGAGGGCAAGAAAGCTTGCTACTAGAAATTGTTGTCTTAATAAATGGAAAAGGTTTACAAGTTTGTGCCAACAACATAACCAGCACCCATTGTTCTGTATTTTTTACAATGTTTGTTTGAGTTTCTATCCTATACCTTTGTTGTTCCTCTAGCAAGGTCCATTTATTGACCATTTCAGCATGTATGACCATGGATCCTCCTCTTTCAAGGCAGTCACATGTGAGAATGTTCTTGAAAGGGGTTTTGCATAAGAGGCCTCCAAGTAAACTGGTGGTTTCTTCTTGGGATCTTAATTTTATGTTGGAGAAGCTAACAGTTACTCCTCCATTTGAACTGGCTAATCTGGCTGACTTGAGGTTCTTAACGTGGAAAGCAGTTTTACTCTTTTCTATGACCACTGCAAGAAAGGGTATAAGTGCTAACTCACCGTAAGAGCTTGCAACTCAACTTCATTTTCCACAAGGACCAGGTTTCTTTAAGAACTAATCCTTCTTTTATGCCTTAAGTGGTATCCGAGTTTACTTTAAGCCAAGCTATCCATCTCCCTGTTTTCTTTCCTGAACATAGAAATGAGGGAGAAAGGATATTCATTACCTTTGATGTCTACAGTCAGCTTTGGTATTATCTTGGCAGAACTAAGTCTTTCAAATCTTCGGATCACTTCATTTCTTGTGAAGGTAGGAAAAAGACAACCTGTGCCAAAACACACTGTTTCCAAATTGTGGTCTAAGTCTATCACCTTTTGTTACACTGGCCATGACAAACTATATCCAGGCAGGGTTAAGATCCACTGTACAAGGACATTGGCCTCTATGAGTTTTTAATAAAGGGTTGGATTCTAGAAGTATTCTGGAAGCTGCTGCTTGGTCCTCTGTACATACTTTTACAAAAGCACTGTAAACTGTATTCATTCTGTAGGTCTAGATCATGCTTTGCTAGGACCATTCTACAGGTCTTCTGGACCCTTCTCCTTCCACCTCCCAAGTATAGTTAGCTGTGGCAGTCTACTCAAATAGCCACGGCTACTGCAGTAGTAATCTGTATGAAGAACATAGTACAGTTGTGTAATTTGAACTTTACCATAACAGTAGATGTTCGAATGATCACTGCTGCAGTAAGTCCCTCCCTCCTTCCATCCCCTTTGTTTTTGGTGTTTTTTATGCCAGGGCATGGACATTTTATTTTGTGTTATTCCTAGCCTTGTTCTTTCAGGGTTCACCCTACCTTTCTCTGCTGGCAGGAAATCTGTGAAGTGGTTCACACTCACTTATTTTTTAGTCGGCTGACCTGAAGCTTATTGTCAGTTTGGGCATGTGTACAATGCCCTGAAGCTTTGGAAACTGCCCAGCTTTTATATCCTTGGCAGGATATAACCTATATAGCCAGGTCTACGGCAGCAGTGATCCTTCAAACACCAACCGATGTAAGTTCAACTTGCACATCTCCTCTTTCTTGCTATATGTGGTCTGTGAAAACATTTCCAACAGGTGACTGTGGGCCTTTGTTCTAAATTCCATAATTGCCTATTTTCTGATTCTTACCTTTGGTCATTTTTAACGCATTAAGCCAAGGCTTACTATGTTTAGGTATAGGACTATACTGGGTCTATATCAGTTTGTCGAAATGGCAATTCAGCGAACTGCTCTTCAACGAACAAAAATGAATGTTCGGTTAAATGAACATTCACATCCATGAATGTGTTTCACATTTGGTATGACATTTGACTAGTCATTTGAGTGGACCTGCATGATCAGCTACTCTCCCTAATGCTACTAATGCCATTTAAGCGATAAGTTGAATTCATGACAGTAAATGAAATGGCAGGTCTGGTGAACTGTGTTAGAGCACTTTGGTTGTAGTGAAGGGCAAGTTTTTGGCATGATGTATGAGAGAGATTGGGATGTTTAAAAGGAGATGTGAAACAGATGGACCAGTGATCTGGTTTTATGAAAAAGTTATTGGGGATTGAATATGTAGTTCATTTTCTGTTTACTGGAATTGATAAATACAGAAGACTGAAGGATTTTGTGATTCAGTGTGTGCCATGTTACGAAAATAAACAGGTTTTGTGGCTGTTGTAGTAACTGGGAGGGCAGTTTGCAGTTGCAAGTAAACCTACCCATGTTGAGCACAAGTATCTACAAGTAGCATTTCAGTATTGAATACATTATGTGGAGGCCTTTTTGAGAATTTAAAGGGTGTAAACTTCATAAGTTGTTACTAGGGTAATGGCCACAAGGGCCCTTACAAGCCTAGCTGCGCACCCCAAACCATTTAGGTCCCAAGCATCATGGGCATGTGTACGGGGATGGGGAGATGGGCATGTTGTTGGGGGGTGGTACTAATTAGGATAAAACTTTTCTTATTGACAGCCTCCGCCAATAAGGGATATGGGGGTCAAACTGGGGGTAAATTTAAGATTTCCCATCCAGTCGTCAATATTTCATTTAAATAGGATCAGGGAAAAACACTGATTTATACAGATGGGGGAGCATATTCTATAGTGAGGGGATTCTTTGAGACACACATCTTTCTCTCCAGAACATTCTGTTTGTGTCACAAATGAAGTTCAAATCCTGGGAACTAGTGATCTGAAGTAGGATATTCATTTGTCTGCAACCTGTGGGTTATGGATCCGATATCGGATCCGAACCGGCATGGTTTTCCAGCTATGGATCCAAGCTCTCAGCTGTGTGTGTTGGGCCTGTGTCTGTATTTGTTTTAGTTACTTTTAGTAGCTTTATAGATTTGAATGGCTGATCAGCTGAGTTCTAAATCCAGCTGTTCGCCATCTGGGCCCATCCATCTTTCAAGCGGAGTTCGTCGGGAGGGCCTAGGTCCTCTAGGGTCCTGGCATCTGCTACTCTTCTCATCCCACTCTTGCTACAGTATCTCACTCCCAGACTCCCATTAGTAGCCTTAGTACATTGGTGCCCATTCCATGCCCCACAGCATCAGCATTGCTCCACTCAAGGTCTTTCACAAGTCCCTCCACTCGATCTCCACTCCCGCTCCCCCCACCGGTGACTCTCCCTTGTGCTTCTCCCTCTCGACGCCTCTCCCGACGGACGCCTCCGGGGTGGGGCACTTTATGCCCAGGCCGGAATAGCAGTGGAGAGCTTCTAGCGACTCAATTCATAGTTAATGAGAGAGATGCTTCTAGCTGGCTTGCCCTCAGGACTTCAGGACTTTCTTCCAGGAACAATCTTCTCGAGGCCAAACACATTGTCTGGCACATCAACAAGCAAGGGGAACAAGGGGGGTCAAGGTCTTACGAGCTTTCTAAGAAGGAATGGAATGGGCAATCTAACATTTCACCGGACAATGCATCTAATAACCGCGCCCGTCCCCTAACGGGACAAACAAGCCTGACGGCACCATTCTGATTCTTTCACGAAAGTGGTCAGTGGTCTCTCAATTGTCAAGTAGCGGAACGCATATTGTACGACCCCTTTTGCTGCGCATCTTTTTTTTTCCCTCAAACAAGTCTTGCCAGTTTTTTTTTTTCCTCCCGATACCTGAGGGTACTCAGACGCCTTGTCGCCTGCTTGCTGCATGCTTGGCCTATGCTATGCCTCCCACCCTCTGATGCTCCAAGTTCTTTTCAGTTCAAAAGCCTCAGGGGTTGGAATGTGATTCTCATTTTCTCATTGCAGGCTCGACAGATCTGGTTCCCTTCCTCCCTTCCTCACCGGTGATGAATCCCTCTTGATCAGATCCCATCCCCGGATCTGAGTCCTCCTAATCTGACAACCTGAAGCTGACCGCTTGGCTGCTCTTGATTAGGACTCCGGTATTCATCACCGTTAAAGCAAATTTGGTGGTGAAAGTACAAGTGTTAAACGGTTTCTTGGGGGGCGGCAAGGGCGGAAAGGCTTCACGGGTTCCCTTCCTTTCTCCTTTAGTCTTTGACTTTCTAACCACTCTCTCTAGATGATGGCCAGCAGTTCCACAGTCAAAAAACAACTGGCGGCAATTTCTCACTATCACATTGGCCATGACTCTAAGGTCCTACAGGCCTTGACAGCCCTCCTTCCTCCGCCAGCGGCTACGGTGGGATCTCAAATTTTGTCCTACAAGACAGCGAGAGTTTCTGAACTTCAAGCATTATCAGCTAAACGACGTGTTACCTACCAGGACCAACCCGTCCTTTCTTCCTAAAGTCTTCTGAAGCAAACATCAATCAGTCCATTAACCTCCTAAATATGAAAACAAAGGTGAATATAAGCTACATTCACTAGATGTTCACAGGCAACTTAGATTTTATCTGAACAGTGCATCTTACTGGCTTATCAAGCTTCAGGAAGGCCGCAGTGATCATTCCCATTCAACCCGTCCGTATCTACCTCGCAGCCTTCAAGGCTAGGATTCCTCTAGATGATATTTGTGCAGCAGCCACACGGGCTTCATCTCATACGCTTATTTCCCACTATAAGTTGGATCTTGCATCTAGGGGTAGAGCATCCTTTGGCTCCGCGGTGTCTCGAATATCCTTCCATGATGGCCCAAGATTCAGGTAGCTGGGAGACAATGAATATCCTACTTCAGATTTTGTTGTTGCTTTGGCAAACTCGATCTGAGGTCATGAGGGTAGAGCAGGGCATCTTGGATCCATAGTGGAAAACCATGCCGGTTTCGATCCGATATCGGATCCATAACCCACAGGTTGCAGACAAATATGGTGAGTACATAACTTCTAATTTCTGGTGCTGTTTGTTTTGCACATGTGCTATAGATATGTCAAGGCTGGGTCTGAGGAATCCCTGTAAACTAGGCAAAGATCCTATGTCAACAGTCTGTAGGAACCTAAATATGGAGACAGACTGAGCCTTTAGGTGATCAGTGTAGGACAGGATACTTGTGCTCTGAATTCTGCTGTAGAGGAGGCTTTGTGAGCATTCCAACTTTTGCAAGTGTATGGTTAGATACATGCCAGATGGAACATTGTACTCAGATAGGTCTGACTATGGTTGAGTAGAGTGATATTACAATGTCTTTGTACCTGAATGCCATATCCTTGCCTATAAGTTGGACAACATTGTACTCAGATAGGTCTGACTATGGTTGAGTAGAGTGATATTACAACGTCTTTGTACCTGAATGCCATATCCTTGCCTATAAGTTGGACAACATAGAACCATTTACATATTGTCTTGGATCTGTGTTGATCAAAGGCCAGATTGTTGTATATGTTCCCAGATCCCTTACTACTGGGTCGACTCTTAGGGGCATCTTGTCAATGAAGTAATTAACTCAGGTTGACAGTTTTTCAAAGGGCATTATAATGCATTTTTGGCATAGACTTTTAGGCCATGGCTTTGGTACCATTAATTTGTCCGTATTAAACCCATTTGCAAGATGTTGGTTTCTTGGTAAATGTATAATAGCTCCCAATTTAGTCATCTGTGAACTTGGTGAGCCAGAGGCCTTGAATGTTACCTACGACTTCTGAGAAGTAAATACCAAACAGGAGCAGGCACAGCATGAAGCCCTGATATACTCCAGTGATGACCGGTCACTTGGTGGAGGTCGTATCACAGATCCTGACTTCTAGGGTCCTGTCTGTGAGGCAGCTGGCAGTCCAGTGAGTTCTGTAAAGATTTACACCTAGCTCCAAGACCTTGTCAACAACGCCTAAGTGGGGTATTGTATCACATGCATTAGCCAGGTCAGGATACACAGTATGCACTGTTTTATTACCCCCACCCATCCATAGCCTTAGGGACCCTCTCAAAGAAATCTGCCAGGTTAAGTAGGCATGAACCTCCCTTAATAAAGCCAAATTGGGATGGGTCTAGTGTTTGTAGGTTGCCAGTGTCTGTGTTTATCATTTCCATAATTCATTCCATGGCTTTGCATTTTGGGTTTGTTATACTGATGGGTCTGTAATTGCCTAGGTCAGCTGATGGTCCACCCTTGTGGAACAGAATGACTGTTAAGGTCCTCTATTCATTTGGAATGTAGCCTGTTTCAAGCTTGTAGTTGAAGTGCCTCAAGTTGTTCTGACAGGTCGTGTTAGACTGTTCAGGAGGCAACTGGGGGATGATGTTGGGACCCATGGAGACTATGTTCTTGGCTTTAGCTATTGTTGCCAACACCTGGACTTTGCTGATAGCTGAGGGAAGCATGTTGAGGGGATTTCATCTGGTGGAGTTGGGGAGAGTGGTGGGTGGAGTTTTAGCTAAATTTATCACCCAGTAGATTTACAGTGTCATTCTGATTACTGAAGATGGTACTGTTCACCACCAGTTCAGCACACTGCTTTGTGAGATTCCTGACATAACTCAAGAAGGCCTTCTGATTTGTTCTTAGCCTGTGAGGCTATCTTGTTTAGTTGTGTAAAGAGCACCAATCTTTAAGGGAGTTGCTCTTACTGATTTTGACCATGAGTTTTCTTCATTACAAACCCTTTTTATTAGGGATTCCACCAGTGGTGGTGGTGGTTTTTTAGTGTTTATTTTGGGTTTATTTCTGGCAGGTACAGCAGCCTCTAGGCAGTCATTCACGTTTGTATAGGGACTTGGTGAATAATTCTGCATAGGTAGCTGTGTTCTGAGTTGGGGTTTGGAGCCTTGAATTTTGACAAACTGTCACTTTATAGGATGTAGTTTGCCTTCAAATAGTTCCTAATTTTTAATGGTTTAGCTGGATTTTCTTGGCTGATTTTAATTGAAATGAGACAGCTTTGTGATCCTGAGGAAGTGACACTGACCAGGGGGTGGGGTTGTAATGCTGTTCCTTGTTAGTGAGTACCAGATCCTGTATGTTTGATTCTCTGATTGGAGCATGCGCTGTCTGTTTCATGGTGTTTGTGTTTGTCCAGGAATTGCTGTATATTTCCCCATTTGGGTGTTACAGAAATGTGTTTTCTGTTGTACAGTTTGCCAGAAATGGTTAGAATCAGTGTTATGCTTCCATTAGATGTGAATAGGGAAACAAAGCTGTGTTTCAAAAAAAAAAAAAAAAAAAACTTGTACATTTATGATCTACAAGTTTGATATGTTTACAATTATATATGGTAGAGAGGTTAGTGAAAATTCTTATTACTAGCTTACAAGGAGATAAATTTGTTCTGTATAAATAATGGATGATAGAACCTTAAGGTGTGATTATGATGCAGTCTAAAATGAATGGTTAATAATTTCTTTCCTAGGTGATGGTAAGAGAGGATGACTATTTAAACCAGGGGTGTCCAACCTTTTCACTTGCAAGGGCCGCATTGAGTCAACAGAAATGGTCTGGGGGCAAACGGCAAGTGAGGACCAAAAAAAAAAAAAAAACAAATTAACTGAAGAGCAAAACAAGAGACCTCAGGTTTATGCGGTCTAATGTGGCTGTATTGTAGGTGAATTTGAACAATAAATAAATTAATAAATGCATAATAATGCCCTAAAATTCAATATCTCATTCTAATTATTTAAAAAACAGTTAAATCTAACATCTTAGTTTATTTGTAAAAAAAATTAACAGGTACAAACCTTTCAATTTGTATGAGATCATACCTGTGATTTTGCTGGTTTCCATGTCTTCCATCATGTCCTTAATGGCCATATGTTGTCCAAAGCGCTCATGTATTCCTCTGTTTCTAGCTTTGCAATCTGTCCCTGAAATATGGCACTGGCAATATCAGGAATGATGAGACTTTTACTTCTTAAAAATGAACATTTTTTATTTTTACATTTGTTTCACTGTCACTAACAGATGGTACAACACATTTAACTTTGGTTCACCCACTTACTGTGGAGACACAAAGAACATGGTAGTATGCCAAAACACACTCCAGTTTCACAAGGTAAACTCACACATGCTGTTTTGCAGTTGCCTCTCCAATCTGCATTTCTCACATTTAAACAAATAAGTGACTTTATAATAAAATAGTAGTGGCACTTTTATTCGTGAAACCAGTTCACAAGGGTGCAGCCAGGCACAGACCTTTGCAGAATTCAAACTTATTGGTCCTAGTTCTTGTTATACTTAAGTGTCCATATCAGGAGGTTCAGGCTGTCAAGTCAGGATTGTTCTTTTGTGTAGTAGAGTAGACAAACATTATGAGCATAACCTTTTTAATGTGAAGACTGAGCTTGTCTTTTTGATACCAGTGCGTCTATATCGGGTTTGATAGATGTAGTGGCGATGCGAAGAGTATTTTCAAGATGCTCATCTGAAATTTTTGTTCTGATTTTATTTTTTGTATGCTTCATACGAGAAAAAAACTGCTCGCAAATGTATGTACTCCCCAGCAGAGATGTCATGAACAGGGCATGTTCGTGAAGTGATGGATATTTTTCTTTGGGTAGGTATAACTTATAAAAGTCAAATAAAGATGCTTGCAGAAATTTTTCTTTAAGTTGCATATCTGACTGCAATTCTATGCATTCCAGTTGCAGGTTTGCAGGCAACATGTCGATGTCAACTGAGAATGGAGTAGCAAATATACTGAACTGTTGTTGGTGCCTTCTAAAATCTTGAAATCTGCTCTCAAACTCCTGTGCTAAACTATTAATTAATGCCGCATATTTTTCAGTATTTGCATGGCTTTGCTCAGACAGTGTTGCAAAGTGAATGAAGCTATTGTTCTTAATCTGACTGTGCCACAATTTCAGTTTCATTTCAAATGCCGTCACTGTTTGAAACATGTCATTTATTAATAGATTTTCCCCTTGGAGGCGCAAGTTCAGGTCGTTTAAATGAGCAGTGATGTCTACTAAGAAGGCTAAATCAGCCATCCAGCTTGCGCTTTCAAATTCAGGTACAGGCTTTCCTTTTAACTCCATAAAGGACTTTATTTCATCTCGTAAGTCATAGAAGCGTTTCAGCATTTTTCCACGACTTAACCACCTCACTGCAGTAAAGTACAAGATGTCTCCATAGGTAGATTCCAAAGTAGTCAGAAACTCCTGAAACTGATGGTGATTTAATCCTCTGGATCTTATAAAATTTATTGTTTTAACAACAACATTCATAACATTTTCCATTTTTAAAGTCTGTGCAGACAAATTTTCTTGATGTATAATGCAGTGGTACTTCATGAAACGCACATTACTGATCTGTTTTGCATCTTCTTCCATCAGTGTTGTTAGTCCTTCCCTCTGCCATAGCTGGAGCACCGTCAGTTACTATGCCAGACAGGTTTGTGATGGTCAAGGAAAATCTTGCCAGTGTTTCTTTTACTGCCTTGTACAGATCAGCAGACTTCGTTGTGTCTTTCAGTGGAACCATACAGGCCAGTTCTTCAGTAATATTGAAATCGTTGTCAACACCACGAATAAATATGGCAAGTTGTGCCTTATCTGTAACATCAGTGCTGTCATCCAAAGCTATGGAGTAATACTTGAAAGATGCACACCGAGATTCCAACATATTTTCAATAGATTTGGCTATATCTTCCACACGCCTTGCGATTGTCTGGTGTGATAAACTGATTTTCGAAAATTCTGATTTTTTTTCAGGGCAAATTATGTCTGCTACACTTTCAAGGCATTCTTTAACAAATTTACCATCGGCAAATGGCTTGGATTTTTTCGCAATTAAATTTGCTACAACATAACTTGCCTTCAGTAAAGAATCCGGTTGAGTAGCTGATTTTCGAAACGGCTGTTGTTGAAATGTAAGACTTTTTTTTAATTCTGATATTTTCTGTTTACGGGACACTCCTTGCAATTCACTTAATTTGGGGTGCGTTTGAATATAATGCCTTTTCAAATTGTAGTCCTTGAAAACGGATACCACTTCTCTGCACACGAGACAAAGTGCTTTGTTGTGTGATTCAACAAAGAAGTACTCATCAGTCCATTTTTCCTGAAAGACTCTTCTTTCGTCCGCTATCTTGCGTTTCACGGTTTTGGTTTGACCAGATGCAGAAGCCATCTGAAAAGTAAAAAAGGAGTAACTTAACTACTTTATTCCTAGTTATATAATTTTTAAAACAATGGCTAACAATTTACATTAAAAAATAAGGAAATAAAAATTAAAACTATCCATACTTGTAGTATTATATGTTAATGGTGTTCAAGGGATCATTTCACATCTGCAAAATAACACAAAAATATCCCTGGGGTGAATTTACAGTTACCCATCCAGTTGGGCAGATTACATATGAGGAGGGTCAGTGAGACACTTTGTTTCATTTGTAGTACTAATGCCATTAGTCTTCAAAACACCCATTACGCATAAAGCACATCACATTTACTGTGACTGTTGATCTGTACTCTGTGCCAGTAATACTGGGCATTTTGAAAAGTTCTTCATAATTCATGAAATTCAGATGGACTGCGATAGAGCTATGAACATGTATGGTTAGCTGCATGTAATCAACAGTTTCTTACTGCTACAAGCAGCTTTCAATGACATAATCAGAGCTGTACCATCAAGTTTCAAGTTAAATACTGTGTACTTTGCATGCTACCCAAGAAAAGTCATTCACTTGCAATGAAAAAAACTGGCACACACTGACACTGTCATTAATTCACTACTACTATACTACCAATTCACACTGCGAAAACCACTCCAGCCGTCCAAAGTAGGTAAAATGTCAACATTAGCAGCCCTACAGTATTACAATCCACAAAATTAAGCCAACAAATTTGCAATAAAGTAAAGAATTCACATCACTGACTTAATAAAACAATTCTGAATAAGAGGGTCTCACCCAAACAAATGACTGGTGCCATACACATGACCGCAAGATGAATGCCAACAAATGCATCATCATCCCTTTTGGGCCAAAGTTTTGGGTAAAGCGGTTGTGAGGCTGCCAGCCCAGCTAGATGTTATTTTGTACAATGTACATAATTCTGTGTGTCATTTTTGAATATTAATATGCTTCCTATGCTTGTCTTACAAATGTAAAAAAAAACTATACATATGTGTATATTAAACTATTGGTGCAGAAGTGTGTGTTGAACTGTATGTTCTGTACTGAGCTTCAAGAATGTAACCAGTGTACCCTGCTGGGAAGGAACAGAAATGTGTGTATTGTAACTATACCTATGCAGATGTGTGCTGTAAGGTAGAAGTTGGAACATAGAGTTAAATTTGACAACACTAAGAACAGAAGTGAATTGTTTTATAACTGTCTGTATTGATAGAGAAGGAGTTTTGCCAAATGCTAGGTAACAAATGAAGTGAATTGTTTTACGACTGTGTTATCTCATCAACAAGACAGGATGTCTACACTGCACCCATAAGTTCTTTTGTGTGGAAACAGACAAAATGACAGGTTTCAAATGTAAAACTGTTTACTACTGTTTTATGACTTCCAGTTCCACGGCTTAGGCCAGGGGCCTTAGGCACATTTCTGAGAGATAAGTAACCTCTCTTAGGGACAGATTGCAATATAGCAAGATTAGTAGATGTTTTCTGTATTTTGAGACTGTCCTGCAATGTTTTTTAACATATTTCCTGCAATTCTGAACTGTGTCACTTTATTCATTGAGTTATTGAATATAGTCTTATTCTTTTTATTGTTTATTATTAAATATATTTAAAAACCTTTTAATTGTGGCTGGTTTGTTTATTTAAGTATTTTTTGTCATAATGCCTTGTTTTGTATGTAATTTGCACTCATGATGCTTACTTCAGTAATTGCAACAGGCAATTGTGAAATTCAGGAATGCTTCAAACACTTCAAGCACGAATGCATTGAGATGTTCACAGACTAGCTTACATAGTCAGTTAACAGACAGACATGCAGACAGATACCTACTGGAAAAGGCCACAATCAATATATATTATATACATATTGACCTCCGTTTCATATTAGTTTGATGGACGTTCACTAGACTACAGATTTTAACACCCCTTTCTTTTGAGTCATTTTGCCTAGTATAGACAGCACTGAGAAATAACCAATGGAACAGTATAACAAACTGAAATATTGTAATGAATTATTCAGACTGTATAATTACCAAGTAATTTTACAAATGAGTCAGTATAGTTCAATTAGGGTTACCACCTGTCCCACTTTGCGAGGGACAGTCCCTCTTTGGGCAGTTGTGTCCTGAAAAAATTAAAAAAATGGCAAATGTCCTGAGATTTTATCTGCCTAAGCAGCAGACACCTCCAAAGCAGACACCCAAGCAACAGCTACCCCAAAACAAAACACGTGCAACACATATCTCACAAAGCCAGTGTACCGAGCAATCACAGCCCTTAAGACTAAACAACACACCTGATACACTTGTAATAGGTGACTATCGTCAGGCACACTGACGTCCCGCTCACCAGGCTGAACAAGGAGAGGGTCACGGTGAGCAGCCTGTCGGGCGCTAGGATCCGCCACATAACGCAAGCACTCAGGTCACTGCAAGGCAAGTACAAATATGACTCAGTCATTGTCCATGCTGGTGTGAATGACCGGAGACGTACCTCCCTGGACTACATGAAAAGAGACATAAAGGAGCTCTCTGAGCATGTAGACCAGGCCGGTGTGACCCTGCCCTTGAGTAGCTTCTTACCCTCACCAGGCCCATAATTGAGTACAATGCCCCTTTTGGGATGGACCTTACCAGACACCTGCAGCAATTGGAAAGACCCCAAAAGTACCTCACCAAGAGGATCAAAGGGCTCAAACAGATGCCATATGCTGCCCGGTTAAAGAAACTCCAGCTCTACTCAGTGGCATACCGCCTGTTCAGAGGCAATCTGTGCCTGACGTATGAAGCCATGTCCAACCCGGAATTAATGGACATGCTGCACCTCAGAAAATCCAAATCCCATCGAGCTATGCACTCGAGAGACTTGAACCTCAGCACTGAAATAAATAGGACATGCTGGAGGGACAAATTCATAACCCAGAGGCTCCCTTCACTCTGGAATAAAATCCCAGTCCAGGTTAGGCAGAGTCCCTCATTGACTCTCTTCAAGAGGAATCTTGATGAGTGGATGGGCGATCGTAGGTTTACCCCGGGTATCATTTCTGTGTCACTGTTAGACAGAGGCACAGTATACTAACCTCGAAAAAGGGCATAGCAAAATAAATTTAAAATGGGTGGTGAAAGCCAAACACATTCTGGCTAGGCTTATAAATGCCCTAGGGCAGATAGCCTAGTTATGAACCTATGAACCCACCTCAGTTAGGGCAGAATGGGAGGAGGGGTAGTAATATGCTGGAGGGGGTCACTTTGGCAGAGACTGTTTCACTTGTGTAATATGCTTATATTTATTAATGACTAATATTCACACCTCCTAATTAGACCGTGGTGGTGATGCTGCGGTTGTGTGTTGCTGTCTGGTTCAATTCTCAGCTATAGCGTCTTCAGTGTGGAGACATGCGTGAATGGGCGTACCTTCGTTGAAGGTTGTGCGTCAGGGCTGGTAACTCGGCACATAAAAGTCAACTACCAATCTTTAGCAGACTGGAGTTCCGCTGTGGCGACCCCTAACCAGGAAAAGCCAAAAGACACTAGTGACTACAACAACATTCACATCTCCTAATTGTGTATTTTCCTTTTCTACTCCACTATCAGACAGGAATTAAAATTGGTCCAAATAACAGTGTATTCTGTATTTATCCACAATTCAGTTATATCCTGCAGCTATTTCCTTATTGTCATTCAGACACACACATTGATTACTCTCATCTGTTACCTCCATTTTCTATGTCCTGTACCAGAATTCTTCCCAGTGTAACTACATTTGCATGCCAAATACAAACATTTTGTTATAAAATAAAAGTAACTATCCCCAGAACATTGTTGTGGTCCAAATGACAAGAACCCCTTCCCTCCAAAAAGACTGTTTGTACTCTATCAGAAACATTTGCAGTATCGACCTGAAACATAAACATCACACTCAAATTGCTTAGCCAACTTTACAATTCCCACAAACAGTAGAAATCTATCCGTTAACACTGTATTAGAAAAAAATATTAATGTTTTGTGTCTGTCTCCCACTGTCTACTCTTCTTTTTCTTTGAGGTTACTTTATTTCTTCACCCCCTCCCCTTCTGTTACAGTACATTAATTTCCATCATCGTAAGTCTCATTAGCCAGGACAGAAGAGAAATCTGATGCTTACTTTTTGGCTTTGGCCACACTCTTCACAAGTTAAGTAAGGACAAGTTTGCTTAAATATCCTGTTTTACACAAAGAAAGCAGCCCTTTATTTTTTAAGACACAACTATTATAATGCATGAAAAAGTTTGATTATCGAGGTGTTTTAAATTTTCACTACAAACAACTCCACATTACCTTCCCAGACCCAAGTCCAAAAATATTTTCTGAAAACTGTGCACAGCTTTACAATGTAGTTGTATAAATTATGCCGAAAAACAATGCAAACCATACAACCAAAAAACACACAACACTTGCAGGAAATGATACATTTTCTTTTTACTAGTTGTTTTATGCTTACAGACATACTGTGTACTAATACAATCATGCTCCCTGAATCCATCAGCCCTGTAATTCTTTCCCCTCTTCTCTCTGCCACATTGCATTTGACAAGTTTAGTAACAGCACAGTCGCAGATTCTATCATAAACAATCTTTTTTTCCCCCAGAGACTAGAAAGCTGAAGCATGTTTATTATACTGTACATACAGTTGCTGTGTCCAGCAATCATGACCACTCCCCCCCCCAACATCCACCCCATACCACAAAACCTGACAGGGCAAGAAATCTGGTAAACCAGGTAAAGCCTAATAAAATGAAGTGGAAAAAGCCCCAAAAGGACACATTTTAAAAACTGCTCTTATAAACTTAGAAAGTTGCAATAACAGGATTTGAGTTAGGATGCATTTTCTGAAGGATATGAACTCTGAAACTCAAGTGTATGTCACCATTTAGCTTTAGTCTGACTTAATCCTCATCGATTTACCAGAAAATGACAAATTTATAGAGGGGAAAAGACTAAAAATAAGACAAACAGACATTCTACGAACATCTGAACAGATGAGGGGTCACCACCCTCTCCTTCTGCACCAATTGCACCCCCCCATAAGCAAAGATAAATTAACACACACATTTCCTTGAAGGCTTCCATTTTACTACACACGCTAGCTAGAAAATTAATTGTTTTGAACCTTAGCTCGAACTCTCAATATAAGGAGCACTTTTCATTTACAGACAGACTTCAAGACCAATGCAGCCTTAGAAAGTGCTATGATAACTATGCATTGCCAACTGTAGCTTCTGGGGCATTTTGAGTTCATCTTGTTCTGCAGGAGATATAAATTGAATGCAAGCATGGTTATTTTGCCATAATGATAATCTTTTACATTACAGAATATCTACAAATCCAAAGCCATGTTATTCAATCCTTATTCCATTGTTGAATATAGACCCCAGTTCCTTTCTGTTGTATCTCAAGACAACATACCAATTTCACTGTAAACCACGTTAAACACGTGTGCATGGGACTCACTCTATCCATGAGGATGATGTTTTTCTGGCTCAAAAGTTACTACCAACTAACTTTCCCTCTCACACTCACACACACACACACTCACACACACTCACACACACTCACACACACTCACACACACTCACACACACTCACACACACTCACACACACTCACACACACTCACTCACACACACTCACACACACTCACACACACTCACACACACTCACTCACTCACTCACTCACTCACTCACTCACTCACTCACTCACTCACTCACTCACTCACTCACTCACTCACTCACTCACTCACTCACTCACTCACTCACACTCACTCACTCACTCACACACACATACACACATGGATACATAACTCGCTTCATCTGTATGAATATCAGTACTGTTGCACAGGAGCTTTGTGAATGTTGTTTCCATGTACAATGTTAATAGCATCATTATATGATTTGTGACTATATTTATGATGTCTTTGACATCAAAAGAAGTCTTTACTCATAGCAAACATAATTACTGTTTAGTTCTGTTACAATTCAAGAAACAAGGGAGCTTCTCACATCTGCTTTCTGCAGGACATAATTAATCTACCACCAGTCCAGCTAATCATGGGGAATTTAAAATGTGCAATGGTCTTTTAATACCCTTTCATCATGTTATAACTTCTTTCATTTTCTGATATCATTAGAAAAGGTTCACTCTTTTTGAAGAAGTAGCTAGCATCATTCTTTTTTTCTCAGTAATGCACAGGTGTTGCATAGCCCTTATGTGCTAATAATAATACGCCCAGCAAACACAGTGCCTTTCCAGGGAGACCCAAAAACACAGGCTGATTAAGTGACTTGCTTATGGTCACACATTAGGCAAACGAAAACTTGGGGAATCAAACCCTGCGCTATAAGAACTACAGCTCACAACCTTAACTTCTGCACCGACTGCCAGACCTCATGTACATATTTTCCGTACATAAAGCAGAAAACTGTGCCCTTCCTGCCACTACAGTAAATATGTCTCTTGTTTGCACCATAAGGTTACAGCACCAGAATCCTAGATCATTTTATTTGGCCAAATGATCAACCACTTTACTAACCCATCTAGTCATATTGCTCTTCCTTTCCATTATTTTTAAAAATCTAATATTCTACTAGGAAATAAAATCAGCAAGAAACCCTCCCATTTATTCAAAAAGGAGGTTGTTATATGTACTGTAATCATACACAGGGGTTTCGGTATGAGAGAAGGGAAAGAACTTCAATCAAAACTGATTTGTTTTCAGAAATTACTGGAAGATGAAAGATGATTCACTTTCACATCACAGGACAATTCTACTATTAAATCTCTGTGTTTTTGCAGAGAGTCAGAAAATATAGGATAATCACAGATCCATAGATCTAATAATGTCGACTTATCCACAAGATGTTCCCACCACAGTAGTAGGTGCAGTAGTATAAACTTTTTTAGAGGCAAGAAGCAGGCAGAACAGTCTTATTATAAGAGGCTTGCCTGAAAAATATGAGCAAAACCAGTTGCTGTCAACTCAAACAAATCTTCAATTCCTTACTTCAATCAAGTGATTCACCGACTGACTGCATAGTTGAGAGGGCACACCGAGCACTTTACAAAAATCAAGACACCACAACACTAAGATCCATTTACGTAAAGCTCCTAAACTACCAAGATGTGCAAGCCATCCTTGCTACCTACAAAAAAACAGAAGCACTACTCATAGAACACGTACAGTACACAATCACAATTTCCCAAGATCTCCCCCGAGAAATTAAGGAAAAGCACCGTAAACTTTCTCCGTACAGCTCAGATGTTATTAAGCGTAAAATCAAGTTCCAGATGCAATTCCCCAACAACCTGTCCTTTTACCATAATGAAATCAAATTCACCATGTCCTCACCCAAGGCTATCTTCCTAAAACTAGTTTATCTAATCAACACATCAGTAATGTGTAACAACTGCACATGAATATGATTATTCCGCTCCTGTTTGCATTTTTCTTTTCTCATAATTAAGTGTAAGTGCAAACATTTAGTGAACTAGTTTATCGTGTTTCGCTGTGTAGAAGTTTTGTCTATCTATAAACTTCTTTTTTCCCTTCTTACTATACAAATAAAATATACTATTTTTCTAGCCTACAGACTTGCATAGAAAAACTACATATCTCACTGTGCACATCAACTAGACCAGTAACCGCTGTCCTCTTGCTGCGAAACATAATTGCACCCCTTAAATCTGCTCCTAGAGATGTTACACGTATTGCATATTGCTTTAATCACAGAGTGTTAACCATTTCACTCTCATAGTAATTAACTTTAACATGATGTAATAATCATATGGTTTCTAACAGTCAAAGACAGGTCTGAAACACATGCACTCCACTCTAGTTTAGCTGGTCTTCCCCAGAGGGTACCTTAATTCTGCAAATAAATGAAATAAAACACACCAGTTTAAGAATTTAATAAAAGAAAGGGCAGGTGACAGAACACCTGTTGCAGTGTACAAAAATAGACAGACTTAAGGAAAGGTAGTTCCATCTGTACAAGTATACAGCTCTGCTTTATTTTGTTCCTTCTTTTCAAACATTCTTATTTACTTGCTGTAGGTAGGGCACTGCCATGCTCTGTATATACATGGCTATCAGCAGTTAGCCAAATCAATCTTTTTCAGTACATGTAACAAACAGCTATGTATTGGTATCTCAGTGGTCTTTGTTCACTGTGCAACTACTATCTGTAAAAACAATCAATCAGTTACCCCTTACTTTACAAAATTTGTGTTATGCCTTCTGTGAACCAAAATATCTTACTTAAAACAATGTGAAACCAAAGACACAGAACATTCCGGAGCTATATTTCACCACAACACTACACTGATGCAGTTTTTCTTTTTTTAACCTGAAGTACATACAATCATGTCGTGGCTTGTAGTTAAGAATACAATAGATAACTACTTTGTTAAACTGCAGTTAAACAGAGGCCTCTACAATATTTTAAGTAAAACACCAGCATGTTTTTCAAATTCAAAAATGATTCATATCCATTGTAATTTTTAAAAATTGTTCTACTTATAAACTAGTACAGTGGCAGCTACTACAGATTTCACAAACAATTTTCTCTCTCTGCAGCATGAAACTAACTTTTAGGTATATTTTCTGGACTGCTAAGGTCACTGTCTTGTGACATAAGTATAAAAATGCTTTTACACTCAGTGATGTGTTTCTCACTGATTTAATTATTTTCTTTGACATGGTAATTTTACTTTTAAGATTATTGACTTTATTCAGCAGCTACCACTCTGGGGACATGGATTATGTTAAAATATGCAAATAAACTTATAAGCCAAGGCATCTTTCACATCTTTAATTTTTGTAGCATCCATTCCTTAATATTCAATCGAAAGTGTTTTGGATGCATGAAGGCAAAGTTTTTAACTAATTTTCCTTACCTAGCTAGTTCTAAGGGAGCAAAATACTTAACTTACCTTTGTTGTAGTGTAGTCGGTGTGTACACAACGAAATAAATTAAAATAATAAATCCTCTCTCTAGTCTACGCTACGATCTCGCTCCTTCCTGCAGCTTTTCTTTACCAGTAATATAAAAAACGCCCGAACTGTGTTTTCGCGCATGCGCATACCAGCGAAAAGACGCTGGTATGAAAAAAACGTAAAAAAAAGAAAGTTGGCGCATGCGCAGAACAGCAAAACTACGCGGACGTGTAAACACACGGAAAAAAAGTGAAATTAAATTTAAATTTAAGGGTCGCGGGCCGCATGGAAGAGCTCTGAGGGCCGCATGCGGGCCGCGGGTTGAACACTCCTGATTTAAACAGATTAGAATGTAGTTTGGTTAGAATAAATGTAAACCCATACTTGATAATGCATGGATTGAGTAATGGACTGCTTTTGTCAAGTTTTATTAAAATGTACACTTTGAATAGGTTCATAGGTGTGTACTAGGCCAATGGTCCTGGAGCCTTTATAAGCCTAGCCCATAGAAGTGCTTTGGCATCATGTCGCCCGACGTTAGTTCCCAGTGCCTCTATCAAGTAGAGCCACTGGAGTGATCCCCGGGGTGAACTTTCTATTACCCATTCCCTCATCAAGATTTCTATTGAAGAGGGACAGCAAGGTGCTTTGCTTGACATGTATGGGAAGTCTGTTTCAGAGCATGGGCAGTCTCTGTGTGAGGAGCCTGTCCCTCCAGCATGTTCTGTTGATTGTGGTAATTAGGTTGAGGTCTCTGGAGCGTGTGGTGCAGAGGGATTGGGATTTCTTTAGCTGTAGCATTTCTGGGGCAGACATGGCTTTGTAAGTCAAGCAGAGATCGCCTCTAAGTAGGAATATGAGACCGGTAATAGCTGAAGTCTTTTGAGTCTGTCCATGTAGGACATGTGTTTAATGCCTAGGATCCTCTTCGTGAGGTACTTCTGTAGCTTCTCCAGCTGTTGCAGGTGTCTAGTGAGGTACATGCCAAATGGGGCATTATACTCAATGATTGGTCTAATGACAGAAAAGTAGAGAGAGATGATGACCTCTTTCTTCCTGGATGCAAATCCCTTGGTAATGAGATGTGCCACATAGAAGGACTTTCTGGCCACAGTGGCAATGTGGTGGTCGAAGGAGAAGTTGCTGTCAACCTGCGTCCTCAGATCTCTTATAATTCCTTCAGTGTTCAGTGGGCTCCCATCGATGCGGTTATTAGTGGGAACTGAGTTTTTACCAAAGGGGATGATGACACATTTTTTGGCATTAAGCTTAAGGCCATGGTTTCAACACCAGTCATTGACCTCAGTGAGGCCTTTCTGTAGGATGTCTGCATCATTTGGGGAGTTAATAATGGCTTCCAGCTTGCAGTCGCCTGTGAACTTGGTCAGCTAGAGTCTCTTTGTGTTGAAATGGACTTCTGAGAAGTAGATGCCGAAACAGGAGAGGACCCAGGACCAATCTCTGTGGGACTCCACTTGTGACTGGTTGGCAGTCTGACTTGGAGTCTTCTACTTTCACACTGTGTGTTCTATCTGTGAGCCAATTTGCAACCCACCTAGTGATACAGGGTTTTTTTGCCTAGTTTGAGTTTATCAATAATTCCCGAGTGAGGATTGGTATCAAAGGCCTTGGCCAGATCGAGGTAGGCTGTATGCACTGCCTTACCTTCATCCACAGCCCTGGTGACTGACTCAAAGAAGTCAACCGGGTTGAGCAGCCATAATCCCCCCTTCACAAAGCCAAATTGCATGGGGTCTAGATTTTGGAGATTTCCTATATCTTTGTTAATCAGGTCCATGATGTCCATAGCTTTACATATCAGACTCGTCAGGCTAATGGGGAAATAATTCCCAGGGTCTGTAGTTGCTCCCCCTTTATGGAGAGAGAGATGACTGTAGCAGTGCGCCATTCGGTAGGGACAAAGCCTGAGGTGAGGCTGTGACTGAACAGGGCACACAGATGTGGTGCCAATTCATTTTGTAGTTCATGTAGAACACAGCCAGGGATATTATCTGGTCCCATGGAAGCTGTATTCTGGGCATTGGACAATGCAGCTTTAACCTGTGCTGCAGTAATGCTGGGTGCCTGGCATTCTTCTGGTATTGTGATTGGTCCTTTAGGGGGGAGAGAGAGATAAAGTTGGCACTGAATCTGTCGGCCAGTGTGTTGGCAATATCTGTTGGCTCAGTGTCGGAGGTACCATTGTTCACTAACTCGGAGCAAATCTGGATATTGCCGTGGAGGTTCTTGATATAACTATAGAAGACTTTGTGATTTTTTTGATAGAAATGTTCCTTATGCTTAATAAACTGTAATTGAAGAATAACTTTATTTGATGTAGTTGAGACATCTAGAATATGGTTACTGTTGAGGCATCTAGGAGAACATGGTTACTGTTCAAAAATGGACTCTTGTTTGTTTAGTTTTTGCTGTGTTCATATGTAATGTAGTGCTTTTTCTATCAGTAATTCTTTGCATTGTGTAGGTGTAGAATACACTGGGTAGATTGACAGACTAGTGTGTGAGTAGCTTTATGTGTAGTTTTGTGATTAGCCTCACCATCTTTGCCAGGTTGTGGCTTGAAGGAAGAGAGGTACTTCATTTGGGAGGATGTTTGCTATACTTTTATTTTATTTATTTATTTTTTTTGGCAGTCATCTGTCATATGCAATCCTGTTTTTTATATTACAATTTGTGAGTCTGCTCTAGTTCGGGTTATATTATAGGATAACACATTTAACACGCTTTCTTTTTGACAGGATGAGAGGAGGAGGATGATATTTTTATATTAAAAAAATGAAAAACATATTTACTATAAACCATTGGCAGGAAGGAATACTGGAAGATGGATGGTGGTAATGACCACCAGTGCAAGTAGTTTATTCAAGAAATTTTCAGGCGATTAGTCTTGATAGATGTGTGCTGTCTTTGTTTTGAGATTGAATGGAAAACATAGGTCACAGAGAAGGGTGGCAGTTTGCACTGTGCAAGAAAGGCGGAGAACATAATATTGGAAAAGAAGCAACCTGTTCATAGGGTACTAAGGAAGGTGCTACATTCAGAAAGCACAAAGAAATGTAAAGTATATTGTTAGGATGAACAGTTCAAAAAGGCAAACTTGTGTAAGCGAAGTAACGAACAGCAAAAGGCCCACAAAAAGAAAGTTTATTATTTGATCATCCCCTGACAGTGTCATGTCATCAAGCTAATCCTTACAAATAATGCTGCACTGAAAAACAGCTAAAATTAAATGCAAGAAAGTGGATTATTTTCATTTTTGGTTAAAAAAAAATAAATAAATAAAAATCCTGAACTACTGCATAGCTAGTACTCCACTCCAGACTGACATTGTAAACCGACATCTTAATAGCTTGGTCAACAACTCCCTTTGATCACATTGCATCAGTAGTCAGGGCATCATTTGATTTTAGCAGAACTAATATCTAAAGATATCTCATCCAGGTCAAACGTTTGTCATTTTTCTGTACTATACTCTAATTAGACTAATATATAGAGTACCAACAAGCAGCAGAAAAGTCGAACAAGCCAAGTCAATTCAGTATGAGGCATTTTATTGAACAAACAGATGTAAGCACTTTCACAGTTAATCTAACTGCTTTGTCAGATATTAAAAGGCATAAAACAAAAATCCTTTTTTATACAGCATTACATCACTCCCTTAATTATTTCTTCCTCATATTGAATCCTAGCTAAATTTAAAGAGCCTTCACACAAATCCATAATATAGCGCTCTAAAAGCATATGGACAGCAAACCTACAACCATGTAAAATATATAAAAATGTAATGGATACATACATCATGTGCACACACATACAAAATACTTTCGCAAATGTATAACATCACTTCTTCCTAGAAATAAAAACTTAAAACTTCATACTGGTGTTACAGCAAACACATACATATACAAGTACACATCATGATATACATAAAACAATGCATATAAAAAACATACAATAATTAAAACCACAAAAGTAAACATTATAACTGAACCCTCGTCTACCTACATAGTGGTCTAGCTTTCAGTATAGGTTTAATAGGGACCTTATCATTTAAACCTTTCCCAGAATCTGCCCTCAGTCTTATTATCCACCTTGTCTCATTCACCTCTGTTCTCTTCCTGATGTCACCCAACCTTCCATATAGCCTAGTCTTTTCTATGACCAGAAACTTAAACTTGTGTGTATTGTCATTGTCAAGGACGTGCATATATCTAGGGCAAATTGCAAAGATATTGGAACAAGGCCTCAAGCTCATCTTTGAGAGACAAAAATGTAAGGAACTTCCTTGAATCCTGCTTTCAAAATGGATTTGATTGATCCCAGCATAAATGGAACATTTGAATGCAAATCCCAGAACTGCTCATTCTGTATATGTGATCAATTCGAACCTCTCTGTATGCCCTAATACAAGGAAGGAATATTTCAACAAATGCATGGCAGAATGCAACATGGAGATGGTCTATAGGGCCCAATGCACAAAATGTGAAGCTTTCTGTGTGGACAAAACTATAAACAAACTCCAGATTTGAATTTCACATCACTTTTCAGAAGTAAAACTTGAAGTCCAAAGACATGCACTGGCAAAACACTCCATGGAGGTCACAGACTACTTCAGCTTTCAATTCCATATATTGGAGGGGAAAAAGTCATGGCTCAGGCTCTGGATTGCATTGCATAAGTGGGAATTCCTTAAGATTCCAAGAGCAGGATAAGTTATTTCTTACACTTATTTCACTGAACTGCACTTCTGAAACGCTTATAAATGCGCTATGTAGTTGATCTACATTTTGTACTGTTATAAAGCTTTTTTTATTGTTTCACTGCATTTATGTACTGTTTTATACTGTTTTAACATTACTTAAGTGTAAACTGCTGCTTTTTCATACTGAGAGTTGTATTTTCTGTTTGCGAGTGCTCTTTCCAACCTTTTCTGTGCATTTTTGATAATTGTCTGTTTACAGTTAAAAGTAATATCTAGCCCTAATGTACTTTAATGGTACATCTTATTTAACCAAATTATTCTGATGGGGGAAGGGATGTGAATTTAACATGTGTACCAATACCACTTTGTTTTACAGCACAATAAACCACTCCCATGCCTGATAAAAAGTATATATATATATATATTTAGAAAGCTTGTGAGGAAATTATTACTCTATTTTTGTTTAACTTGGATCGCTTGTCTGTGTACTTGATAAAGGATTTTCGACTGGAAACAGACTGCCTGCCTTGCTTGGATTACTTTCGAATACTTAGTAATGCTGTAGAATTATATATTTTGTATTATTACTTTTTGACTTGACGAGTTTATGTTCGCTACTTCTACTACTATTGTCTGATCTGATTAATATACAGTGATTAACTAGAAATATATGGACTGAAAATCTTCCACACAAAGAAGTTTCTACACTGTTTTGTTTTTAGACCCACTACACTTTAGTGGGTTGTTTTGAGACTTCAGGGATACTACGGAGATTACTTTTTTTTTTTTTTTTTTTTTACAGTTAAAAGCATTCTCGAGTCTGTTCCTTGATCTGTTTAAAACTTTAATTTAGTGGCTACAGCTAGGAACTGTAATAGTGTACATTACTATATTTGCATTTTTTATTTAATTACTAAATTGTAAACGGCTTTTTCATACTGAGACTTGTATTTTCTCTTTGTGGGTGTTCTTTCTATGCTTTTAAACTGAAGTTTCTGTGTTCTACTCGGGTGGCATAATCTTGATAGAGGCCTGTTGTCTAGGCTGTTAGTTTTGTTTGAGTTTCCTGTGTTTCTGTCAGCCATTTTCTGCTGATTGTCTTCATTATTATTAAGAGTAGCAAGGCCTTCTGACCTTCTGTAGTATGAGTGATTGGGTAATAGCAGGGGCTGAGTAGTAATCTGATCTTCCAACTCTTCCATTCTTACTGCTATATAAAACCCTGTGTCTTATAAAGGTTCTGTTTGTATGGCTCAGGCTCTGGATTGCATTGCATAAGTGGAAATTCCTTAAGATTCCAAGAGCAGGATAAGTTATTTCTTAGACTTATTTCTCTGAACTGCACTTCTGAAACACTTATAATTGTGCTATGCAGTTGATCTACATTTTGCACTGTTATAAAGTTTTTTTTTTATTCTTTCACTGCATTTATGTACTGTTTTAACATTACTTAAGTATAAACTGCTGATTTTTCATACTGAGAATTGTATTTTCTGTTTGTGAGTGCTCTATCCGACCTTTTCTCTGCATTTTTGATAATTGTCTGTTTACAGTTAAAAGCAATCTCGAGTCTGTTCCTTCATCTGTTTAAAACTTTCATTTAGTGGCTACAGCTAGGAACTGTAATTTCCCATCCACCCTCCCTAGTGTTGTGTGTTCTTATACTTGGTGGCTTTGCAGTTGCCCGCCCATACTGTATATTTGATCTGTGACACTCCTCCCAGTCTAGTGTCATTAGTTCACTCAATCTAATAAAGAACATTTGTGAAGGCCAACCCACTCAGATTCTTAACGTTGAATTAACTTCTGTTCCAGCTTTCTCCATTTCCACTTTACTGGAAAAAAAAAATTCTAAGCTTGCTTCCCCCCTTTCTTGTGGCAGGTCTTGCCCAGATACGGATTTGCTGTGTCCAGGATCCCCCCCACTTAACTGGGGTTAAACTATTCCTTGTGCCATAAAGTCTGTTCTTTAAAATTTCACTTGCAACTAGCCAGCTTTTTAGTTTTAGCACTCATCTGTTTCTTTGAGTCTCAGCACTTGTTCAGAACTCATTGTAAGCACTAAATAAGTTACAAATTACTACAGCACTCAACTTTCCTCACTTGTCTAGAGGAAAACAGTTTTTAGTACTTAATAAATAAGCACCTATACAAGTATGTGTAAAGGTCAGCTCCCGGTGTTTTCTCCTGTCTACCTGATGAATCTGGGCATCTTGGGGCAATGCAGCAATTGCCTCATGTACACAGACAACCCTCTCCTCCTACCACCAAACACTACGACCTGACAGAGATGCACCTGTATAGCCAAACTGGAAGCAAAGCTCTCTTCACCAAAGACTGGCCTAGACAGTCAAGAGGAGAAGGTAAACACTTGCACCGCACCACACTCATCACATAGTCCCTCAGAACCTACACCACCAAAACACACACACAGAAGCACAAAACACGCACCTACATTCGCAGAGGCTCTCAGTACAAATCTACCCAAACACAGAGACCTCCAAAGCAGAAATGCAAGCAACCTCCACCCCCCAACACAACCCAAATGACACACAGCCCACATACTCAGTGTGCCACTCAAATACAGCACATAAGGCATAACGTACCCAACACTCTAGTCATAGGTGACTCTGTAGTCAGGCACACTGATGTTCCACTCACCAGGCTAAACAAGGAAAAAGTTACTTTCAGATGCCTGTCAGGTGCCAGGATCCACCACATAATGCACGCACTCAGGTCACTCCACAACAAGTACAAATATGACTCTCATTGTCCATGTTGGTGTGAATGACCTGAGACGTACCTCCCTGGACTACATGAAAAGAGACATGGAGGAGCTCTCCGATCTTGTAGCCCAGGCAGGTATGACCCTAGCCCTGAGTAGCATCCTGCCATCACCCAGAATGATACCACAGTACAAGGACAAAATGATTGACTTTAACAATTGGCTAAGCTTCTGGTGTCATTCTAAGGGAATCCAGTATCTGTCTCCCTGGGATGACATGATCGACAGACCACGCTGCTTTGCCAGAGATGGCCTGCACCTGTCGCCCTTGAGATTCCGGATACTGGCAAAGGCTCTTGCCACCCCTATAGTGCCTTTTTTAGGCAAGGTTCAAATGACAAATTCACCACTGCAACAGGTACAAGCAAGCAAAATCTTAGGGTAATGCTACTCAGTGCTGGAAGTCTAAACCTCAAAATGCACTCACTTGAGGCACTCCTTAAAATGGAGAACATTGACATCTGTGTAGTGACAGAGACCTGGTTCAAAACTCCAGAGAGCACCCCTGCATTACCAGACTATAATTCATACCACACCTTTTGGCCACCAAACCCGGACCGAAACACTAAAGGTGGAGGCGTGTCCATATTCATTAGGGATATCCACACCACCAAGCTAGTTGCTCAGCATAATGCATCCGAGATTATCCAAGTTCAACTAACTCTGGGCAAAACTGCAATCCAGATTGTAGCTTGCTACAGACCCCCCCACCATGCCCCAGCATTCCCACTCCTCTTTTCTTGATACACTGGAAAATATTAAGGTACAACCCAACACTCTAATAATGGGTGATTTCAACTACCCTACCATTAACTGGGAAAACTACTCATGTACCAACTCTTTTGCTCAACGTTTTCTGGAAATCATCAATTCCAACGCCTTGGGTCAACTTATCCACACCCCCACCAGGGGCAGCAATATCCTAGACCTGGTCATCAACAACATGGGTGGCCGGTGTTCCACACCAGAGGTCAGCTCCTCTTTGGTCAGATCCGACCACAAGCTAATCACCCTAGACATCCACATCCCGCTCCCACTTCCCATTAGGGAAACAACCGTAAAAAATTTCTCCAAAGCCAATTTCATGCTTCTTAAGACAGAAGTGGCAAACTTCATGACACCCATGCAGATGGACAATAGAGGTACGACTGCTGAATCCTACACAAATGCACTTTATAAGCACTTACATGAGTGCATGGATCATGCTATCCCTAACAGAACCAAGATGCTATCCTCCAACAAAAAAGGAAGCTAATCTGTTGGTCTTCTGCCATAAACAAACTCTACAACAGAAGAAATAAACTGTTGCAAAAAAGAGTAAAATCCCATGATTGGAGGAACTACCTGGTCAGCCTCAATAAAAGCTGAGATCCCTCATAAAATCCTCCAAAGCTAGTTATGAAAACAAAATTGCCACTGATTCTAAAGACCACCACAAAAGCATTCTGTAGCTATGTCAAGAATCTCAATGGCAACACTCAGATCTGCTCTGAGTTACAGCACAATGACACTAAATATACAGAACCAACTGATATTGCCAACATCCTGGCAGATAGGTTCAGTGCTAACTTTACCCCCCTCTCACCCCCTGAAGGGCCTATCTTTATACCAGAAGAATGCAAAGTTCCTGTAATCACGGCTGCACAGGTAAAAACCTCACTCTCCAAAGCCAAGAACACAGCATCCATGGGACCTGACAACATCCCAGGCTGCATTCTACATGAACTACAGAATGAACTGGCACCCCACCTAAGTACCATGTTCAATCATAGCCTCACTTCAGGCTTTGTGCCCATTGAATGGCGCACCACGACAGTTATCCCACTCCACAAAGGGGGGGGGGGCGCAACAGACCCCGGAACTACTGCCCCATTAGCCTGACGAGCCTAGTCTGCAAGGCCATGGAACGTATCATCATGGAACTCATAAACAAAGACATTGGAGATCTCCATACTCTGGACCCCACACAGTTTGGGTTTGTAAAATGCAGATCATGTCTCCTAAACCTGATAGACTTCTTTGAAGTAGTCACCAAAGCCATAGATGAGGGTAAGGTGGTTCACACAGCCTATCTAGATCTCTCCAAGGCATTCAACACCATCCCCCACTCTGGAATTATAGATAAACTCACTAAACTAGGTATAAATCCCTATGTCACAAGATGGGTTGCCAACTGGCTTACTGACAGAACCCACACTGTGAAAGTAGCAGACTCCAAATCAGACTTCAGACCAGTGACAAGTGGAGTACCATAGGGTTCCGTCCTGGGTCCTCTCCTGTTTGGTATCTACTTCTCTGAAGTACAGGCTAACACAGGAGGTCTTTGGCTAACTAAATTCGCAGATGACTGCAAACTAGGAGCCATAATCGAAACTCCTAATGATGTGGACATCCTACAAAAGGGCCTCACTGAAACAGATGCCTGGTGTCAGAGACATGGTCTCAAGCTCAATGCCAAAAAATGCATTGTCATCCCCTTTGGTAAAAACTCTGCACCCATGAACTGCCACGTAGGCGGTAGTCTACTTAACACCGAAAGTGTGATAAGAGACCTTGGGACCCAGGTGGTCAGTAGTCTCTCCCTTGATAATCACATCGCCACAGTGGTCAGGAAATCCTTCTACGTGACACACCTCATCACAAAAGGTTTCTCATCCAGAAAAAAAGAGGTCATTGTTCCCCTCTATAGAGTACAATGCCCCTTTTGGTATGTACCTCACAAGACATCTACAACAACTGGAAAGGCCACAGAAATACCTCACAAAGAGGATTACTGGCCTCAAACAGATGCCTTACGCAGACAGTCTCAAAAAAACTCCAGCTTTAGTCCGTCGCATATCGCCTACTCAGAGGCAATCTCTGCCTAACATACAAAGCTATGTCAAACCCAGAGCTGTTGGACATGCTCCACTTAAAGAAATCCCAATCCCTCCGAGCTGCACGCTCTAGGGACCTAAACCTTGTCACCACAATAAACAGAACATGCTGGAGGGATAGATTCCTGTCCCAGAGACTTCCATTACTCTGGAACAGACTACCTATCTATGGAGCTCCTCATTAGCACTCTCAAGAAGAATCTTCATGATTGGATGGGTAATATGAAATTCACCTCAGGGATCACTTCTGTGGTTCTGCTCGACAGGGGCACAAGAAAATAATTTTCTTGCGTTGCAAAAGCCAGGGTACCTTTTTGGCTAGGCTTGTACAGGCCCTAGGGCCAATAGCCTAGTACCTACCTATGAACCCCCCTCAATCGAAAAAAAACAGGCGCTCTTAGGAAAAAAAGACAGCTGTTATAGCAAATAAGCGAGTCCTACAGTTGAAAAAAACTGAAACTCCTGTCTAATTCATTCCCTGTAGTACAGCTCTTTTGGGTGTGTACCTTTAACTCACAGTGGGTGTGGTTTGTGCCTTTAAAAAATCACCTTACACTTCTAACAAATACTACTTGACAGATGTCAAATGTCAATACAGTTGTGTTTGCCACCATGTATGGTTCAAGATAAAATACTCTGATACCTTTTATGTAGCATGGTTTTGGAATTATTAATGCAAATATGAACAAACAGTATTTCACACCCAGAGGTGCAGTAGGAGGTAATTGCAGAAATGCCTGGAGGCACACTCGGCTGTAATGAGTTAAGTCTTCTTTCATGTGAGCTTTCTTTTTATTCTATTTATTTTTGTTATTTATAATTCACCCATACCCTTTAATCACGCTAATCACAAGTGCTGTGAAATGAGTAGTGCTTAGCCCTTTCTTGTTGTAGGAACTTATTTGAACCTTTCACTAGGGTACCCTAATATATTAGCCCCTGTAAAAGTGGGTATGGCTGTCTGATTTTTCAATTAATTTTTGATACATGATTTATCAAGGTTGTTAGATAGTAGCAAGACTTTGAGTTAACTGGTTTTCAGATGAAGCTTTAAGTCCTGAAGCAAGAGTTTTGACTTTTTTCTTCTGGGAGGTATTATTTTTTTATGTTATGATTCATCGTGATCAGTTGAACTCTGAGTGGAACACTGAACCCCCTCATCAGAAGCAAAACACATTGATAAAGCCCAATGTCCCAGAAAATTGGGCACAGAGCCAGAAAAGTTCCCATGATCTGATTCTGTGTTATTTGCTATTTATTGATTTTTCTCTTGCCACCTTTGACTTTTTTTGAAAACAAAAGTAAGAGATGAAGTAAGAATATAATTGTGATAAATGCTCTAATGTTAAAGTGGTTTCTGGAGAATAATTTCCATAGGTGGTCTGACTGGGCTATTCAGGATGAAAGCTAGTCTGGCCAATAATTTTTACAGTCAACCAAATGAATCTCCGATGGCAACAGCTGTCTTCCACCACACCCCCTTTTCTGAAGCATTTAAACAGATCAACTAAATGTAATCTCATTCAGTGAAATACTATTTTGGAAGAGGGTCAGTTTACATGAATTGCACTGCACACTGATCAAGAATTTGACAAGATCTGCCAGCATAATTGGCTTTTCTTTAGTTTCACTTAAAGCAGCTTTGAAACATAGTTAGGTGCAATGATAATTTCAGCATTTATCTTACTCTTCTGGTGATCCCTTCTAAAGAAGTATTATTTGCAGTGGGGCCCTATCAGTTCATTGAAAAATCAGTTGCGGATGGCATTTTTAGTGCACTTACATCAAACATGCTGTTCTTCGAACTGATCATACTGAGATCAAGGTACAGTGAGGATCGGGAAATTTGCCCTTTTCCTACTGTAGTGGGATCTCTGAGTTGGTGTATATAATTAGCAGGGAATGGTGATGAAAGGCATGTCAGATAAAATGCCATTCTTTGAAATGTTACTTCGATGAAGTGATATAAACCCATTAGCAAGTATAGTGGTACAGCAAGAATGTTAATAGATTAAAAAAGAATCTCTGCACTGTTTCTAAACCATAGGCAGAAGTCCAAGAAAATGTTACTGTTTTGAATAAAGCTACTCATATCAGAAGCAAAGCTAGAAACCCCTTCAAAAATGTGACTGATTTCCTTTCTGCTGGCTAAATGGTTTTTCATGCTTCATGCCATCAGTTTTAGTAGTAATGCCCACACAATGTTATTGCACGTAAATGCCAAGACGTTTAGGATTTTAACTGCAGTACAGAATGAGCTGCTGGCTCATAAGTTATAATTACATCAAGTGCGTGTCTTTTAATCGTGTATACATTGCCTGCCCTATTCATGCTACTAGATGGAGCTCTTCTGTTGTTACTTACACTCTCTTGTTTTCATTGAAGGAATGTTTTTGTAGAATCTGCAAGAATTGCTCGGGGCAATGTTACTGATCTGCATGAACTTAGCCCTCAGAATTGTGATGCTGTCATCTTCCCTGGTGGATTTGGAGCTGCCAAAAATCTGTGAGTATGTAAAGACAAACATCTGTAATAGTGCATGTAACATTTTATTTTTTTAATGAGGATTGCAAAATTGCTATGTTTATGTAATGAATAAAGTAACTATGCTAATAAAAAAAAATGTTTACAGTACAACAAAGTCATGATGTAATCTTTGGCCGTGATGTAATCTCTGTATAGAAGGTTATTTGTCTTGTCTTGAGTCAGCAGCTGCTACATGAAACAAAAAACTCTCTGTTGAAGTTAGGAGTAAATGTGGACATATGATCACCTGTTTAACCTTACCTGATGTAGCAGAGAAGTGCTTAATGTGGCACCTGGATGGTTTGTGCAGGTGTGTTAAATACTTGGAATTGCATTTGTTCTGCTGTGACCTCCACTGTCTTTGCTCAGTGAAAGTGGCAGCAGTTGTCATGCCTTTAGAGTACAGGGCCTTTAGAGGAGATTGATACCTACTGCCCTGCTCAAGGAGCGAGAGAGTTCCCATACAGGAGAGATCCTTATGCTCATGGTTTAACTGAGGGGTGCTACCATTGACTGCTGTAGTGTTTCGTGTCAGAAGCCAAGGAAGTAGCTTAGGGCAGAAAAGGTTATAAATTATAAGCCTGAGTTCAGTGCAAGAGAAAAATGACAAGTGCATGTCCACATTCATATGATGTTGGGTATTGGGCAGCAAACACTTTAGTGTGACCCAGATTATATGCCTTTCAAGCTGACCATCAGCCCAGACCATGGGGAGGGGGCAATTTGCATCTTAAAAATGCTAAGATGACTACATATGTCACATGTTTCATTCCTTTTTAAGTAAAAGAGTAGGTAGAGGGCACTGGGTGTCAGTAAATAGGTAAATGGATAAATCAGTTGCTGTACAGTCTCTTTGACTTAGATTAAAATATGTAAATCTGGGTCTACAGCTCTGTACATATCTGACAGTGGCCATATACTGTGGAAACTAATACAGTATTGCATAATTACATGCTGCACTCTTTGTGCTGTACAGCCTCATCTTGTCAACATGGCTGAGTTTGACTTCATCATAAGGTGAGTTAAGTAGTCTGGGTAAAAGCAGCATTATGTCCTTTGGCTACCATTCATCATAGGTTCATATTAGTAGGCTAGGTGCCCTTGTAGACCATTTTAAGTCTTGCCAGTTTTCCTTTTTTGTGCTCAAAATAACCTATTTTGTTTGGTTATAGATTGGCCTTACCCATCCCATGATCGATAATGGTTCCTTTTATAACAGAAACCTTAGTTCACATATGTGGTTGATCCAAATGGTTTTACCCATTCCTTTGAGAGAAATGTTTGTATTGTATGCTTCTCTTTTTGGCGTCCATAGAAAAAAAAATACTTTTTTAAACATCCTGTCTTGTGACTCTGCCTTTCAGCAGTACTGCATTGCAGTCTAGCTTTTTTTTGTGCTGAGAGCAGTTAGTGCACCCCACCTTTGAGTCCTGATTTTTGTCACTAGTTTCTCTTTATCTTCATCCAGTCTTGTTAAACCCTCTGTGTATAGCAGCTGTTGTATTAATAATATGTGAAAGTCTTCTTGGATATGCATAAATGTTAACAGGCACATGTTTGATAAAGTTTACAAAGCAGAGTCAGTTCATGGACCATGATCATGTTGCCAGAATCCACCCTCATAGTGCATCTCCTGTCTCTAGGAGGGCAAACACAGTTCAGCCCCAGTATGTTTGACACCCATCCAGTTGTTAAGGTTTACGTTAACAGAAATGAAGTGTCACTTAGTTTTATATGTAAAGAAGGATTACTTATAGGGGAAGTACTGAGTAATTATTGTCCCACCCACACTGTGCTCATTTGTTGAGGGAATTTCAAGTCTGTGATTTGTTTTTGGAGCTATTTCTTTTGTGGAGGTGTAGGCAATCCAAGAGGGTTGGGTCCTTAATAACAGGGAATGCTAGACATAGATGCCTTTGCAGGAGCCTTGAAGAGGCAGAGTATAGGGCAGAGCTTCAAGTCTGTCTTAGAAGCTGAGGGTGTTTAGTCTGGTGAACTTTTTAGCTAGGAACTGCAGTCTTTCTAGCAGCTGTAGTGTATTTACTTAGATGCATAGAGAGATGTATGTATGTGCATTGTGTATGTTCACACACATCATACACACATTTTTACAAAGTCATGGATATTGGAAGCATCCTTTTGAACTGTTACTCCTCGTGGGTGAGCATTCATATTAAAAATGATTATACAAGTCCTTGTATAAATAATGGCTGGGGTTGACATTGGAATGGTAGTATGAATGGAAAGCATGATGGGGAGTTACTTTGCATTACAGAATGCAATGTGCTGTTTTAAAAATATGGTTTCATGGTAAAAGGTGAAGAATCTGGATAGATGAAGTGATACCCTTGGAGTCAGGAATGTTTTATAAGAATGGAAAATGTGTTTTGGTAGTGAAAGAATAGGATCAGACACAAAATGTTGGTACTAGTTTAAGGAGTGAAGATGAAGTATTGCCCTGACTAGAAATAAAGTGGGTTTAAGATGAGGAGAAATACTAAGCTAAGGGTATATGGATTGTTGGAGGAGGTGACGAAAATCAGAGGGATTGCGAATGTGGAGAAACCACTTATTTTATGGGTTGAAAAAGCAAGTGAAGATTTGATACCAATGAAAAAATTGAAGGTGGCTTGTAGAATGCTGGCAGATTTTTAGGATAAACTGATCATAGGCACGTTGGATTAGTTGGGCTTGTATTATGTCCATTCATTCTGAAAAGGATATGGAAATGAGGATGTTTAGCACAAGATATGTGATAAAGACCTGGATATTACAGATTTTTGCTTGAAATGTTATATCAGTGCATTTATGTCAAGAGAGTTTCAGCAAGATGTGTCCTGCTATGAGTAGTGATGGAGGTATAGAGAAGGGTCAAAAGTGTGGATTTATGACACTTGGGCTTGTTCAAGACTATCTGCTTTTCAGTTGGATCTTTAATGTTTTTAACAAGTGAATTTGGATTTGAGCGACTTTTTTGGTGATATATTTGTAGGTGCCTTGAAGGGCATAAGGTTGTCTCAGTATATTTTTAAATTTGCTAAATGAGACTTTACCTTTAGCAGAGAAATTGATCATGAAACACTTTATGGTGAAGGATGAGCCAGCTGTAGCAAAATTGAAGCTATTAGTTACATAGCTGCAAGAAAATGAAGAAAGAGTACTTGAGGGGAAAGCTAGACAGAATTTTATAAGTAAAGGGTACTTTGGTACCATTTCCTGGACTGTGAGCAGAACTTGATGAGACGAAGTAGAGATGAAAAAGGATGATTTTGGCGGTGCCCCACGTTTGATATGGGGCCGTGGTTGGCTTAGAATAGGGTATTAATGGTAAATGATAATCTAAAAGGGGGAAGGAGTAAAGTAATTGGGAAGTGCTTGTGTCCTTTATTTTCACCTCTTGTAGTAAGGATTATGAAAGTCATCCATTTGAGAGAGAGCTATTTAAAAACATTCTGTTAAATTTTCTTTAATATGATTGTTAAATGCTGCTGCTGTTAAATGCTTTAATAAAGGTGTTTAAAAATAAGAGACAAAGATTAAGATTAAAATACTTAACTAAATTCAGATTTACTTGTTCATTGTCAACGCACAACAAGAAACTGTCCATAAATGGACCTAAAAGTAAAGTGAAAAAAAAGTCATGGACATTCAGAATTGCCATTTAGCTGAAACACCTGATAGTATTTTGCATATATTCCATGTTCCCTCTGATAAGAGGTTTAAGGTATCACACCGTGGAAAGTCTAGCTATGCTAGATTTTTCTTTGTGTTTTTTAACCAATTGTTTTTCCTGTGTGACCTTTTTACTCATTGTTTTAATTCTCATACTAAAGATGATAGAGTCCCAAATGGCAACTTGCATGTACTGCATACGGTGGACATACACTCAAGTGGGTTGCAGCAGTATGCATTCTTTCATCCTCCTCCATCTCTGTTTTATAAGTATACTACAAAATGCGTTCCCTATAGGTGTCCATAATACACTAATTCTTGGTGATTTCAGTGTCTGTGCCAGTTGTATTACAAGTACAGTATCAGGAATTGAATTTGTGTTATAAACTTTGTACTAAAGTGAGCCTGGTTAATGGCTAAAAAAGGTTAATTGACCAGCCCAACTATCCATTTACCAGATTGTAAAAAAAAAAAAAAAAAACCCCAAAAGTAACTTTCCCTTGACAAAATGTTGCAACAGTTTAGTTTAGTCCATAAAATGCAGGCCCCTACTTGAACTAATTCAAACAAACCTCTCTAGCTCCACACTAGACAAGTAATGGTCATGATATAACAGGTGCATTTTGCACTGAAATAGTCTCTAATGCTCTGAGTGACTGTTCACCTGTTAAATATTTATTATTCAGGCTATAAAAACTCAAATAACTGAAGGAACTTCTTTCCACAATGATAAATTGCCAAATCTCAACATCCTGGGAAGACATGATCGACAAACCACGATGCTTTGCCAGAGATGGTCTGCACCTGTCACCCCTGGGATTCAGGTTACTGGCTAAAGCTCTTGCCACCCCTATAGTGCCTTTTTTAGGCAAGGTTCAAAGGATAAAACCACCACCGTAACAGATAGAAGCAGGCAAAATCTGAAGGTAATGCTACTCGATGCTAGAAGTCTAAACCTCAAAATGTACTCTCTCGAGGCACTCCTAAAAATGGAGAACATCGATATCTGTGCAGTAACTGAGACCTGGTTCAAGGCTCCGGAGAGCACCCCTGCAATACCAGGCTACAATTCTTACCACACTGTTCGGCCACAAAACCAGGACCGAAACACTAAAGGTGGAGGAGTGTCCATATTCACCAAGGATATTCACACCTCCAGGCTAGTTGCCCAACAGAATGCATCTGAAATTCTCCAGGTGCAACTAACACTAGGTAACACTGCAATCCAAACTGTAGCTTGCTACAGATCCCCAACCATGCCCCAAGATTCTCACTACACCTTTCTAAACATACTGGAAAATATTAAGATACAACCAAACACCCTAATACTGTGTGATTTCAACTACCCTGCCATTAATTGGGAAAACTACTCGGGTACCAACTCCTTTTCCCAACGGTTCTTGGAATTCATAAATTCCAATGCCCTGGATCAACTAATCCATTGTCCCACCAGGGGCTCCAATATCCTAGACCTAGTCATTACCAACATGGGAGATAGATGCTCCACACCAGTGGTCACCCCCTCATTGGTCAGGTCTGACCATAAGCAAATCACCCTTGACATCCACATCCCACCCCCACCCCCCAGTAAGGAAACCTCTGTAAAAAAACTTCCCCAAAGCCAACTTCAAGCTACTGAAGTCAGAGGTGGCAAACTTCACAACACCCACGCAGATGGGATCTGGAAGTTCGACTGCAGAATCCTACACTAAGGCACTGTACGAGCACATCCACTCATGCATGAATCATGCCATCCCAAATAGAACCAAGATGCTCTTCTCCAAAAAAGGAAGCCAATCTGGTGGTCCCCTGCTATAAACAAACTATACAACAGAAGGAAGAAACTGTTGCAAAAAAGAGGAAAATCCCAGGATGCAAAAAACTCCCTCACCAGCCTCAGTAAGAAGCTGAGATCCCTCATAAAATCCTCAAAAGCTAGTTACGAAAATAAAATTGCCAAAGATTCCAGAGACAACCATAATGCATTCTATAGTTATGTCAAGAATCTAAATGGCAATGCTCAGATCTGCTCTGAGTTACAACAGAATGGCATTAAATATACTGATCCCAAGGATATTGCCAATATCCTGGCAGATCGATTTAGTGCCAACTTCACCCCACTCTCACCCCTAAAGGGCCCATCTCAATACCAAAAGATTGCCAAATTCCGATAATCACGGCCACACAGGTAGAAACCGCACTTTCCAAAGCTAAGAATACAGCATCCATGGGGACCAGATGACATCCCAGGCTGTGTATTACATGAACTACAAAATGAACTGGCACCTCACCGAAGTGTCATGTTTAATCATAGCCTCCCCTCAGGCTTTGTGCCCACTGAGTGGCACACAGCTACAGTTATCCCGCTGCACAAGGGAGGATCCACCTTGGATCCTGGGAACTACCGTCCCATCAGTCTGACAAGTCTGATTTGCAAGGGTATGGAACGCATTATCATGGAACCTATAAACAAAGACATTGGCAACCTTCAAACACTGGACCCCACCTAGTTTGGGTTTGTGAAGGGCCGATCTTGTCTCCTGAATCTGATTGACTTCTTTGAATCAGTTTCCAGAGCTGTGGATGAGGGTAAGGCAGTCCACACAGCTTATCTGGACCTCGCCAAGGCCTTTGACACACCATACCCACTCTGGAATCATAGATAAACTTACTAAGCTGGGCATAAATCCCTACATCACTTGATGGGTTGCTAACTGGCTTACTGACAGAACCCAGACAGTAAAAGTAGCTGACTCCAAGTCCAGCTCCAGACAAGTGACAAGTGGAGTACCTCAGGGTTCAGTCCTGGGACCACTCTTGTTTGGCATCTACTTCTCTGAAGTACAGGCCAACACTAAGGGACTCTGGCTAACAAAGTTTGTAGATTTGAATCTTTCTGATCTATAAGAGAGAATACAGCTTTAATGGTAAATGGGTTATTGAGTCACATGATTATTTTAGTTAAGTATATATAGGTGTGGTTTAGCTTTGTTAGTATACACCTGAGGAAGCAATATGTGAAAGTGTTTGTGTGACAATAAAGAAGACTTCTTATACTTTTATTCTTCGATTCAAGTCTGCTTTTTTACCTTTATTGAAGACTGAAGACTGCTTTTTTACTTTGATTTGGACACTGGAGCCTAACCTCAGCATTTTTTCTGGATTTTTGTTTGCCTTTACTGTGTTTGCAGAGGTATTCTGGTTGCTATTGGGCATTTTCTGCATAGTAAAGTTTGTAGATGACTGCAAACTGGGACCCATTATTGAATCCCCAAATGATGTGGATATTCTACAAAAGGGCATTACAGAAACAGATGCCTGGTGCCAGAGCCATGGCCTCAAGCTTAATGCCAAGAAATGTATAGTTATCCCCTTTGGAAAAAAAACATGTACCCATGAATTACCACATAGGTGGCAGGACAGTAAACATTGAAAGTGTGCTGAGAGACTTAGGGACACAGGTGGACAGTGGTCTCACTTTCGATAACCACATTGCCACAACAGTCAGGAAATCCTTCTATGTGGCACACCTCATCACTAAGGGCTTTTCATCCAGAAAAAAGGAGGTCATTGTCCCACTGTACTCATCCCTCATTAGACCCATTATAGAGTATAATGCCCCGTTTGGTATGTACCTCACAAGACATCTGAAACAGCTGGAAAGGCCTCAGAAATACCTCACTAAAAGAATCACAGGCCTAAAGCAGATGCCATATACTGACCGTCTAAAAAAACTCCAGCTATACTCTGTGGCATATCATCTGCTCAGAGGCGATCTCTGCTTACATACAAGGCCATGTCAAACCCTGAGCTGTTGGACATGCTCCACTTAAAGAAATCCCAATCCCTCAGAGCCACACGCTCCAGGGATCTAAACTTTGAAGTCACAGTGAACAAAACATGCTGGAAGGATAGGTTCCTGACCCAGAGACTCCCCATACTCTGGAATAGACTACCCATACATATCAAGCAGAGCGCCTCATTGGCCCTCTTCAAAAGGAACTTTGATGATTGGATGGGAGATAGGAAATTCACCCTGGGGATCATGTCAGTCACCCTGCTAGACAGGGGCCTGGAGAAGTAAATATTGTGGGAAGAAATATCCAGGGAATTGTTATGGCTAGGCTTGCATAGGCCCTAGCGCCGATAGCCTAGTACCAACCTATGAACCTACTTAATGCTGTAGATTGGTTGATTCTGTATGCCATGATTGACCCTACCATTGCTTTAGACTTTTTCATTTCAAAACTGGCCACAATTCAGGATACACTATATTTCATTGCAAAAAGAAGGCTTAAATCAAAATGCTGTCCATGACTTACAGTGGATGTTAAACACAATTTAGAAATTCTGCTTGGAAGTACTGAAAAAGGAACCCCTCACTAAACTGAGATGCACAAAACATTTCTGAGCAAACTGGTCTAGGCACCATCTTTATTAGGAAAGAAATTAAATACCTAATAGAGACATTACATAACTTTCCATTAAAAAATGAACCGGTAACCGTTAACCACTCCACATTTGCTAATGACAATGCCAGCTTTCAGCAGTCAACTGTAATTGACATAATTAAATCTTTTTCATCAATTTACTTCACCACTAATGAACAAAACCTTCATTCCCTGATTTATGCCCTCTTATTAAGCAAAATCCATACCACTGAGTCCCAAATCCAAGAAACTCCATCTTGACTTCCTGAGGCTTGCAGGTGACAAAACAACTAAACCCAATAATCATATCTTTAACCTCTGTCTCACCTTCAGCTATATCCCTCCAGCATGCAATTATAATTCTTCTTCCTAAAGTCACTTCACGTGATGGGCTGAAAGATTGCAGAAGAAAGATTACAGACCTGTTTCTGACCTGTGCCCTATTACCAGAATATTTGAAAACTTATGAACAATTACTTAACCACATTATGGCTTGTTAGGTGATGCACACCATTGCTTTCTCAAAACCTTTAGTACCTTATATGCCTGGTAATGGCTAACGATTCCATTTTTTGCAACCTGTATAAAAGCCTCATTACAGTAGGACTGTTTGTAGACATGACTTGGACCTTTGAAATCATTACCCGTAGCCACCTCCTCAGTAAACTAAAAAGAATCAACTTCAGTGATAGTACTATATGCTGGATTTACAACTGTCTGAAAGACTGAACCTTCTGACTTTATAATGGAGATTTTGCTCTCCATTACCGCACACTTGACAAAGGTGTACTCCAAGTTTCTGCGCTAGGCAGTCTACTTTCTTCTTTGTCAGTGATCCCTCCTAGAACTCACGCTTGCATAAATTTTATAATCTCTCTATCCCTGTAAAAATTTGTTAGAAAATACAACATAGTGCTTTCTGCAATGTAAGAATTCAGTAAATTATTACACAGCTATTTGGTGACTGACTCTCTAGCAAGCACTCTTCTGTGTTTTTACATCAAGAAGACAGTGTTTTTTTTCTCTCCCATCTAGTGGTGGTGGGTGGTAACCTGGTTTGTATAGGTTGGGGAAACCCACTAGAGATTCCTGCATGTAGTTGTTTTATTGGCTGGAGGTCTTATTATTCAGTTTACCTTGTTTTTAGTGCCTTTATAAATTCTGCACAGTTGATTGTCTCTTGGCTCTTGGCTCATTTCTACAAAGGAAAATTACTTTTTTTGAGTAATCTCCTGGATTTATAAGCTGTTTAAAGTACACTGCTATATCTGTATCTTTAAGTTCGTTTGTGATAGCATTGCTGTTGGGACACATTCTTTTATTGTGCTTTTACATTAGGAAGACTGGGATTATTCATCTAGTGGCAGTAGGTGCTTATCTGTTCTGTCCGAGTTGAGAAGCATGCAAAAAAAACCCAAGTGTTGTAGTGTTATTGGCCAGAGAGCTTAGTAGTCAGTTTTCTTTATTTCCAGTGCTGGTATAAATTCAGCACATTTGCATGGAGCTGTGCCAGTGCCCTGTACAGACGGAAACATCTAGAAACATTGCTTATTTTCATTATACTGTGAACGTTTGCTGTACTAGTTACCTTATTATAGCACCCAGGATTATTTCTGCTCAAAGGGCATCTGTTTTGGCATTAGGCAGCATTGCTGGTTGGGTTACCTGCAGATTACACCAATTAAGCACCCTTTCCTTGCTTCCTGGACATTAACCTGAGATAGTATACAGTGCTCACTTGGAGACCCATCTCTCCGCTAGCTGTAGCGTTACTCAGTTGATATTTTTGTTGTTCCATTACTGTCTTAAATTGTTTGTGTCTCTTGGCATTACCTCTGTACTGTTTAAGAACTTGTACTGCTGTTATTAATATATCGTCTTTTCTGAGACTATTTCAACATGTCTCATACACTGAAGGATTGCCAACGCCAATGCGTACTCTAGTTAATTGGCGGCTCCAACCGGATAGTGTTATTCATTAATTTGTGTGGCAGTATACTGTTCCTACTGCAATAATTTGTCTGCTATAATTGATACCTTAGACACAGCCTGCTAAATTGACTAATAAGATACAGTGTAAGGCTCTGATAGCATATGAGGAATGTGATGTTGCTTAATTGTTCCATTCAAGTGTTGCATTGCTCCATTTAAGTGTTGCATGAAAATCAACTCTGAGGTTGCATATAATGTTGCTGATTATTTCTTGAACTACTGTTGCTATTGTACTCATTCTGTATTTTACTCCTGCTACTTCCCCTTCCATCGCATAATGGACTGTACTCTACTGTTGCATGTGTGGCTAACGGTGTGAGCCTCATCTCGTAGCACTTCTTGCCTTGCCCTATCTTTCAGCTGGGTGTAATTTTCCTTGAGCTTAAAGGAAAACGGTCCTTGTTTTTGACATTGCCAGGTCTTTCCACCTTTTATGTCTAGCTAATATTCTCCCTAGCATCCCTCCTATGTAGCCTAACTCTTTCACTTCTTGTCCTATTTTCTCCTTCTGTGCCTTCCCATATCTGCCTGTCTTTGCTCAGGATTGTTCTTTCTCTTTTATTTTACAGCCTCCTTTCCGGGCGCTCCCTCTGATTCTAGCAAAAGAATTTCAATTTTTTTAACTGCAACTACAAAGCAAAAAGGAACACCTCCTCCTGTTAACTTGAGAAGACGTCTTACTGCTCAATGTGCCCTTCAGTATGGTTATCCCCTTATTCAACAGAAGGCTCTGTGTACGTAGCCTAATAACCAAGATAAATATCAGGTTTCGGTATTTTGCTCGTTAACCTGTGAGCAATACTTCTTGCCCTCCAGCGTGTTAGCAGCCGACCACAGCCTGCTTAGCCCTCTCGCCCCTCCAGATTTTTATCTTTTCTCTACAAGTGATAAACCAGGCTTTCATTCAAATATCCTCCCTGGTTGCCTTCTTCGCCTGTCGCCCCTAGGTGGCACTATACACCCTGGAATAAGCTTTACTCACTATAATTTCTCCCACTCGTTATCATCATAGTTAGACCCTTTTCCTCCCTGTTCTCCTTCCCAGTTTTCTTCCCTAAGTTTTTATCCTGCTCATTAAACCGTTTCTTTTATACTATGAGGTAAACTTTTTAGTGTCATACTTGCGTCTCAGCTGCTGTCTCTCTTCGGTTACAGATTGTTTTTCTCCCTGTAGCTATTTCACCCTCTGGCTCTTTCTTACACCTCTTGCCAGAACTACCATTGCCCATTCCCATCTGATTTCTACCCTCTGTTAAGCCTCCCCTATTTACACATATTTGTCCAAAACTAACCTCACCAAACTGGCTGTTGCCTACAACAGTATTGCCAGATTTGCCTCTGGCTCTACCTTTAGAACTCACCACTGCTTAAACTTAAAACAATTGGGATGGCTTGAGCTGCAAAATCTGGTCTTATTTCACCAGCTCTCCTTAACCCATAAAATCCTCTACAAACCTACCAACACCCGTATACTTACTTCCCTTATTACAACCTCAAAAGCCTGCGTTCTTCTAACAAACTTCTTATATCAACCTGTAGATCCAACAACTTGGCAGGCTCCTTGTTCTCTAACACAATAGGAAAAGCCTGGAACTCCCTCCCTGACAACCTCACTGCTATCTCCTCTTTTCCATGTTTCAAATCCCAACTCAAAACTCACCTCGTGACTCCCTGGCTCTGCCCCTGTACTAACCCTGACTAGCTGCTACTTGCTCCTAGTACTTTCATTTATCCTGTATAAATATCTTTCTTAAACTTACTTTTCTGCATTCATCCCCCATTTGAACACCCTCTATTTGTAACTAATCGCTTGTTGTTGTTACTATAAAAATATGCTAATGCTGTTATTATTTTTCTCTGAGCTAAATCTGTATCTCTGTTTTTTAATGTTTTTTTAATGTGTATTAATGTTTTGACTTGGAGCTTTTCTCCCCGGGCCTCTGCTGAAAATGGACATATATCCAGTTGGACCCACCCAGTCAACAAATGTAAAATAAAAAGGTTGCAAACACCCTTCACTCCTATCCTTTCAAGTACAAATTAAGACCTGCAACCATGAATGGGCACTTTACCTGCCATCTCTGTATCCAGCTTGGTAGACATGGGTATCCTGAGGCAATGTAACAGTTGTCTTGTATACATTGACAACCCCTTAATTCATAAACTGACAAAAAATGTGAGAGTTGTAGTTGCACATTGACACTGGAGGCTAGACTCTCATACAGGACACACACAGCAATAAACAGGTTGTCAGGGACTTGCACACATCAGTCACTGCACCAGTTAAGGACCACATACATAGACTCACATATGCGGAGGTACTCGCATGTAACTTGTCCAAGCCTCAAAAGCCTCACTGGCACAATCCTTAGAAACTCTGCATGTACACAAACAAGACGATTCCTATCACAACACATAAAGTCACATCTCATTGTGCTTCAACTACCAAGCCTGTAAGGTGATGCATTCCACAACCCAATGTTCTAGTAATAGGGACTCCATTGTGAAACACTGATGTCTCTCTTACCAGACTGGATAAGGGGAAGGTTACAGTTAGTTGCCTGGCAGGGGCCAGGATTTGCCAGATCATGAAAGAACTCTGGTCACTTACCCCAAAATACCACTGTGACTCATAGTCCATGTGGACGTGAATGGCTTGAGATGTGCCTCCTTGAACTAGGCATATTCTGTGTACTCAAATGAGTACATTTTTGTGGAGCATCTCTTGGAAACTTCAACACTCAAAAAGCACAGAACGTTTAGAACTGTATAAACAATTTACAATATAGAGGTATACAACAAATGGTTGTGTAAAAGGAATAAACCAACCAATATAGCTTTTTTATGGGTATAAATTGTAGCAGTTAGAAATAATGTGTCCCATTCCTGTATGTCTGTGGGTAGCATTTAGAGTTTTGAGTAAGTCGTTAAACTCATAGGTGAGTGATGGGGGTAATGCTTTGTTTGTGTACAAAACCTAAATTTGTCTACATCCTTGCTTGGACTATATGAAGAAAGATATGATTGAGCTCTCAGAATGTGTCACAGGCAGGTATGAGCGTAGCACTGCGCAGCATTCTACCTTCTCCAAGGATGATGCCAAAATACTGGCAGAAAATGATTGACTTTAACAATTGGCTTAGCTACTGTTGCCATCCCCAAAAGGGTTCATCACTTGTCAGCCTTGGGAGGACATGGTTGACAGTCCAGTCTGCTTTGCCAGGGATGGTCTTCATCTGTCACTTCTAGGATTTTGGATATTGGTCAAAACATATCCTCCCCTGTAGTGCCTTTTTTAGGCATTGTCAAACAGAGAAACCTTCCACCATAACAAAAGCTACTCAGGAAAAGCTAAAGGTTTTACTGCTCAACGCTAAGAGCTACAACAAGAAACTGTACTCCCTGGAAGTTGTCTTCACCCAGGAGAATGTTGACATCTGTGTAGTTATTGAAACATGGTTCAAAGCCATGAAAAGCACTCCAGCAGTGCCTGGCTATAATGTCTTTCATACAATCCAACTACCCCTTGAACATGAAAGAGCAAAAGGTGGAGGTGTATCTGTCTACATAAAGGATAACCACACCTCAAGGCTGGTCAGACAAAATGACATGCTTCAGCTACTCCATGTCCAACTAACCATGGGAAAAATCCATTACCATATTCTTAATATCTAAAAGTCCCTCACTGTGAACCAGGAAACCCATACATCACACCCAAGGTTACTAGAATCTCTGACCATCCAGCTCACTACCATACTCATGGGTGATTTTAACTACCCCTCCATTACTTGGGAGGCATACAAGAACACTAACATGCTGGCCCATTCAGATTCGCTGGAGCAGCTAGTCTGCACTCCTACTATGGGAGAGTGCTGCACCCCCGTAGTGTGATGTCCTCCCTAGTAAGATCAGATCACAAAGTGGTCTCCCTTGAAATAAAAATAAAACTGGTTTCCCCACCTAACCCCCAAAACTTTAAGAACTTCTCTATGGTAAATTACCCATTAATTAATTAATTAATTTAATTAATTAATTAATTAATTAATTAATTAATTAATTAATTCTTGTGTTATTTCTGCTAAAATATCTGAGCTTTGGCTGGCCAAGTTCTACTTGGAATCAACTGGACGTAAAAGCGAATTTAAGTACACTTTTATCTGCATTTTTTCATATAGTACTTAATTTTATTTATTTTTTCACTGAATATTAATTGAATTGACTATTGTGTGCTCTGTGTCTCTACAGTTAGTTCCCCACCCTCCCTCCCTGTTCTTGATTTGGTGTTAATCTTGGTGGCTTTGAAATTGCCTGCCTCTCTTGTAAATTTGTATTTGGATACTCCTGGGCCCATCTCATTTTCTCACTCAACTGAGTGCATTGAGATCATATACTGATTTCACGCACTCCTACTAGTCCCATCTCTTCAGCTGTATCCACTGTGTACAAAGAGAGCATTTGGGAAGGACAACCCCTGTAGCCTCTTAATCCTGCTCTGTTCCATCCCTCAAAAAAAAAAAATATATATATATATATATATATATATATATATATATATATATATATATATATATACATGCACTGCTGGCAACTCGGAACGTAAAAATCGACTGCCAATCATTAGCGGACCGGAGTTCCACTGTGGCGACCCCTAACCGGGAAAAGCAGAAAGACACAACAACATATATATATATTATATATTATATATATATATATATATATATACATATACATCCACTTTATTCAGCTGTTCTTACTGTAACTGTCTTAGTTTGCGGTTCTGTGTGCTGTTATCTGTTCGGTTGCTCTTACTTTGCACTTATTACTGCTTGTTAGTAGCCGCCTAATTTACTGCCTTCTGCACTTGTTTTCAGTCATTTGTTAATTTTATTGCAATTGTTTAAACTGTATTTGCCATAATATTGCTACACACTCAAGTGTGCTAGCCTGCACTGTATCTGAATTGTATTTACTGCTGTTTTAGCTGCTTTCCTGTAAAATAAAAAATATATTCTAAGCTTGTTTCCTGCCTTTCCTGTAACTAGTCTAGTCCCCACAGACTTGCTGTATCCAGGACTGTTGGTAAGCTTCTGAGCCCCCCAAGCCTTTCTGTGTTGGAGGGAAGCCTTCTAGCACTAGGTAGCCTATCTACCACAAGAGGAGTGGGTTTTGGCTCAGAAATTGTAGTTTATTTGCCGTTTGGGCCGTTTTCCATCTCTTTCAACTTTCTGATTTAAAAGCTTGCGTTTGTTCCCCGCCTTTCCTGTAACTAGTCTAGTGCAGGTACAGATTTGCTGTATCCAGGACTGTTTGTAAGCTTCTGAGCCCCCACAAGCCTTTCTGTTTTGGGGGGAGGCCTTCTAGCTTATCAGTGGGAATAGTAAGTACAAGGTAGCCTATCTACCACAAGAGGAGTGGTTTTTGGCCCAGAAATTGTAGTTTATTGACCATTTGGGCAGTTTTTCCATCTCTTTCAACTTTCTGGTTTAAAAGCCCACATCTTCGCTTGTTTCCCACCTTTCCTGTAACTAATCTAGTCCAGATACAGATTTCCTGTATCCAGGACTGTTTGTAAGCTTCTGAGCAGTGCCAAAGTCTGCTCTTATTTTTCCCTTAAGTCTGCTAATTCTCTCCTCTCCTGCACTTTTACTAGATTGTTAGTTTAGCACTTTACCAGACTTCTTGTAGCAATTATTGTAGTACACAAAAGTGCTACCAGTACTAAACATTCTACAAGGAAACCGCTCCAATACTTAATGCCCACCCCTCCAGGCATGTATAAAGGTCAGTTCCCTGTGCTTTCTCCTATTAACCTGGTGAACTTGGGCATCGTGAGGCAATGTAGCAACTGCCTCATGTACACTGACAACCCCCCTCCCCCAACACTCAGACTTGTGAGAGATGCACTTATATATCCAAATTGGAAGCCACGCACTCTCCAGCCAAGACTGGAATAGATGGTCAAGAGGAGAAGGTCAACACTTGCACCACACCACATGGAACACACAGCAGCATTGCCTTCACATAAAAACACAAACCACACACCTACCTTCGCGGAAGCTCTCAATAAAAATCCTAACCAAACAGCAGAGACCTCCAAGGTAGAAATGCACTCGACCACCACAACACAACATTAATTATGAGACTCATAATTCTCCTAAACCGTGTGCCACTCAACCAAAGCCCCTGAGGCAAAACAGCATGCTCAACACACACTAATCATAGGTGACTCGATAGTGAGGCACACTGATGTTCCACTCACTAGGTTGAATAAGGAGAAAGTAACAGTCAGCCTGCCTGTCAGGCACCAGGATCCGCCACATAACACACTCACTCAGGTCCCTCAACAACAGGTACAAATATGACTGTCATTGTAAATATGGGTGTGAATGACCTGAGACGTACCTCCCTGAACTACATGAAAAGAGAGATGGAGGAGCTATCGGATTATGTAGCCCAGGCGGGTATGACCCTAGCCCTGAGCAGCATCCTACCATCACCCAGAATGCTACCACAGTACAAGCAGAAAATTATTGATTTCAACAAATGGCTAAGTTTCTGGTGTCATTCTAAGGGGATCCAGTATCTGTCTGCTTGGGTGACATGATTGCCAGACCTCAATGCTTTGCCAGAGATGGCATGCATCTGTCACCCCTGAGCTTCCGGATACTTGCCACCCCTATAGTGCCTTTTTTAGGCGGTGTTCCACAGACCACATTACCACTGTAACAGCTATAAATAAATCCAATCTGAGGGTCATGCTGCTCACCGCTCGAAGTCTAAATCTCAAAATGCACTCGCTCAAAGTACTCTTTAAAATGGAGAACATCAACATTTGTGCTGTAACAGAGACCTGGTTCAAGGCAGCTGAAAGCACCCCTACATTACCAGGCTACAACTCATTCCACACCTTTCGGCCCCAGAACTTGGACCGAAGTTCCAAAGGCGGTGGTGTTTCCATATTCATAAAGGATGCGCACACCTCCAGACTGGTAGCCCAACATAACGCATCTGAGGTACTTCAGGTGCAGCTAATATTGGGTAAGACAGTGATTCGGGTCATAGCCTGCTATAGGTCCCCAACCATGTCCCAAGATTCACACTCCACATTCCTAAACACCCTGGAGAATATTAGGGTCCAACCTAATACTCATACTGGGCGACTTCAACTACCCCTCCATTAACTGGGAAAACTATTCATCTACCAGTACACTTCCCCAACGCTTTCTTGAATTCATTAATTCCAATGCCCTGGACCAGCTCGTTCTTACCCCCACTAGAGGTAGCAACATCCTTGACCTGGTCATTACTAACTTGGGCGACTGTTGCTCTACACCAATAGTCAACTCCTCCCTGGTTAGATCCGATCTCAAGCTAATCACCTTGGAAATCCACATCCCTACCCCCGGCCCCCAACAAAGGTAATCATCATAAAAAAACTTCTCCAAAGCTAACTTTGGGCTTCTAAAAACAGAGGCGGCTAACTTCACTGCACCCAAGCCAATGGAGAATAGTTGCATGACCCCCAAATCATACACCAATGCACTGTGCAAACACATACACAAATGCATGGATCTTGCCATATTCAATAGAACTAAGATGCTCTCCTCAAAAAAAAAGAAGCCAATCTGGTGGTCCCCCTGCCATAAACAAACTCTACAACAGAAGGAGGGAACTGATGCGAAATAAGGTGAAGTCCCAAGACTGGAAAAACTCTCATCAGCCTCAACAAAAGGTTGAGATCCCTCATCAAATCCTCTAAAGCTAGAATTGTAGCAGACAGTAAAGACTATCACAAGGCCTTCTATAGTTATGTAAAGAATCTCCATGGCAATACCCAGATTTGCTCTGAGCTATTGCAAAATGGTACCTCCTATACCGAGCCAGCAAATATTGTAAATATACTGGCGGACAGATTCAGTGCTAACTTTACCCCCCCCCCCTCCCCAAAGGACCAATCACAATACCAGTAGATTGCCAGGCACCAAGTATTACTGCTGCACAGGTTAAAACAGCACTGTCCAAGGCCAAGAATACAGCTTCTATGGGACCTGACAGTATCCCTGGCTGTGTACTACATGTACTACAGAGTGAACTGGCACCTCACCTGTGTGCCCTGTTCAGTCACAGCCTCACCTCAGGCTTTGTCCCTACCAAGTGGCGCACTTCTACAGTTATCCCTCTCCACAAAAGAGGAGGGACTACAGACCCCGGGAACTATCGCCCCATTAGCCTGACGAGTCTGATATGCAGAGCTATGGAATGCATCATCACGGACCTAATAAACAAGGATATAGGGAATCTCCAAACTCTGGATCCTACACAGTTTGATTTTTTGAAGGGTAGATCATGCCTGCTCAACTTGGTCAACTTATTTGAGTCGGTCACCAGAGCTGTGGATGAAGGTAAGGTGGTTCATACAGCCTATCTTGATCTGGCCAAGGCCTTTGATACCATTCCCCACTCAGGAATCATAGAAAAACTTACTAAGCTAGGCATCAACCCCTATATCACTAGGTGGGTTGCAAACTGGCTCACAGATAGAACCCATAGTGTGAAAGTAGCTGACTGCAAGTCAGACTGCCGACCAATCACGAGTGGAGTCCCACAGGGTTTGGTCCTGGGTCCTCTCCTGTTTGGTATCTACTACTTAGAAGTCCAGGCCAACACGAAGGGACCCTGGCTGACAGAGTTCTTAGATTTCAAGTTTGGAGCTGCTATTAACTCCCCAAATGATGTTGACATCCTACAGAAAGGCCTCAGTGAGACCAACGACTGGTGTCAGAACCATGGCCTTAATCTCAATGCCAAAATGTGTCTTTATCCCCCTTTGGGAAAAACCCGGTTCCCTGGCTTGACCACATTGATGGTAGTCCACTGAACACAGAAGGCGTTATAAGACATCTGGGAACACAGGTTGACAGCAACCTCTCTTTTGGCCACCACATTGCCACTGTGGTCAGAAAGTCTTTCTATGTGGCACATCTCATTATTAAGGGTTTTGGATCCAGGAAGAAAGAGGTCATTGTCTCCCTCTACTCTTCCCTCATTAGGCCAATCATCGAGTACAGTGCCGCATTTGGCATGTACCTCACTAGACACCTGCAACAACTGGAGAGGCTGCAAAAGTACCTCGCAAAGAGGATCCTAGGCCTTAAACACTTGTCGTATATGGACAGACTCAAAACAACTCCAGCTATTCTCTCTCTCATATTGCCTACTTAGAGGCGATCTCTGCTTGACTTACAAAGTCATGTCTGACCCAGCTCTGTTAGAAATGCTACATCTAAAGAAATCCCAATCCCTCCGCACCACGCGCTCCAGAGACCTCAGCCTCATTTCCACAATCAAGCAAAACATGCTGGAGGGACAGGTTCATAACCCAGAGACTGCCCATGCTGCGGAATAGACTTCCCATATATGTCAAGCAGAGCACTGCCCTCTTTCAAGAGAAATCTTGATGAATGGATGGGAAATAGAAAATTCACCCCGGGGATCACTCCAGTGGCTCTACTCGACAGAGGCACTAGGAACGAAGGTTGAGTGGCATGATGCCAAGCTAATCCTATGGGCTAGGCTTGTAAAGGCTCAAGAGCGATTAGCCTAGAACACACCTATTCATTCATTCATTCATTCATTCATTCATTTATTTCACATATGTTAACAGGGTGTGTCCAGCTGAGTTAAAAGAAAAAAAAAATTTCAGTGGAGACCCGAGGAGAAAAGGTCCAGTTACCTCTACAGCAATAAAAAGTAAAAAGAAACATTATACATGAGTACAAACTGAAGTGCTAGTATACAGAACAAATTATAGTTGTCACATAGTGTGAGTACTAAAAATATAAACATAAAAGTTTAGCCACAGTGCTGAACAGCTAGCATGTTCTAATATTTTCAAGAATTAGAAGTTATGACACTTCCTAAGTAGAGGTTGCAGAATGCAAATAGACAGAGGTATACGGGAGGTTAAGTGGGGTGATTGCAGTGACAGATCTTAGAGTTAAGCAGGCAATCTTTTAATGTATTTTTAAAGTTGCTGGCATGAGTTATATTTCTGATATGTAAGGGGAGTTTGTTCCAGTTATGAGAGAGAGAGTATTTATAAATGTTTTTCCCTATATTTTTACGGGGTTTATAGGTCAGTAGTAAGAGTTGATTGGAACTATGAAGAGTACGATTGGGGGTGTAATAGGACAGAAGTTTGGAAAGTGATAGGCAGGTAGTGGGGTTATTGAGAAGGGAGTGAGCAGTTTGGAGTTGAGTGAAAGTAAGTTGATGTGGGAGTTCAAGCCAGAGAAGTTTCTGCAGGGCCAGGCAGTGGTGGCAGGAGTAGGGATGATTTACAGCAACTCTAGCAGCTTTATTTTATGTTGATTTGAGTTTGTGAATAAGGGAAGATTGTAAGTTAGTCAGGATATGAGAGGCATAGAGTAGCGTGGTTAGTAAGAAAGTTTGAGCAAGGGCACCTTTGGATTCTGCACTAAGGTAGTTTTTCATTTCTGTAAATTAGGCCTAATTTTTGGAGGAATTATTTGATGCTTTGTTGGACATGTAGGTCAGATTTTAGTTGGCCATCAATAATGGTGCCGAGGAGTTTAGTTTGTCTTTCAACTTTTATAATAGGGACAACATAGTTTCCAAGCTTCCCCAAATCCAAAAAAACACAAAACTATACAGAGGAGTACACAAAAGCCCTGCACGACCACATAAACAAATGCATAGAAATGGGAGCACCAGACCAAAATAAACTTAAGTCAAACCGCAAAAATAAGCCACCCTGATGAGACTCCTGGCATTAATAGGTTGCACAGCAAAAGAAAGAAAATCCTGTCAAGAAGTAAGAAGAAACATGCACAACAGAGCGAAAAGTCCCTCATTAGTCTAAACAAGCAAATCAAGGAACTAGTCAAGTCTATGAATGCAGACTGTGAGTAAAATAGCCTCCAAAACGTAAGGATAACCAAAAGGCATTTTTCAGTTATGTTCACATTTTTAATGGCAACACCCAACAATGTATGGAATTAGTTGTAGATGGCATCACCTAAACTCAGCTGGAAGATTGTGTCTATATTATTATATGTTAGAAGTTTCAAAACTTCGAACATCATAAATTCGAACTTATATGACCGAAGTTTTAAAACTTCGAACATATAAAAAAAAAAGAAAGAAAAAAAAATAAACTTACCTGAATGCTGTATGATGGCTGCAAGCCCCCATGCACCCTCCACACCCCCCGCTACTTAAATATGCCAACTCCGAGACCGCACTTTAGTGAAGTGAGATTGCCGTAGGGAATATTTCCCTATACTTTACTGAAGTGTGGTCTCGGAGTTGGTATATTTAAGTAGTGGGGGTGTGCAGGGGGCTTGCCCCCCTGCTTACAGCGTTCAGGTAACTTTCTTTTTTTTTTTTTTTTTTTTTATATGTTTGAAGTTTTAAAACTTCAGTCATAAAAGTTCGATTATATGAAGTTCTAACATATAATATAGACCCAAGATATAGCAGATCTGCTGGCCGGCCAATTCAGCTCATATTATACCTCAGTTCTCCCCAAGAAATACCCTATACCACTTTACTGCCAATTATCTCCAAAGAACAGGATGCCACTGTGCTCTCTAAAGCTAAAAACACAGCTTCAGTGGGGCCTGACAGTATACCAGGTTGTCTCTCAAACAGCTTAAATCAGGACTTATCAGGATCATTAGGATATCTATTTAACCACAGCCTCCGCACAGGCTTTGTCCTGAGAGTGGAGGACAGCAACAGTCATCCCTCTGCATAAGGGGGGACTACTACTGACTAGGGGAAAATAGACCTATAAGTTTGACTAGTCTTATAAGTAAGACCATGGAAAGAATAATCATGGACCTGATAAATAATGACATAGGAAACCTGCAAACACTGGACTCGACCCAATTTTTTTTATTTTTTTCAAGGGTAGATCATGCCTATGGAATCTGGTGGATTTCTTTGAGAAAGTCACTGAAGCCATGAATTATGGTAAAACAGGACATACTGCCTACCTTGACCTGGCCAAGGCACTGGACACAATTCCACACTGGGTATTATAAATAAACTCAGAAAACTGGGCATAAAGCCACAAGTCACCAGATGGATAGCTAGTTGGCTGATTGACAGGACAATCCAGAGCCAGCAAAAGGCCAGTTACTAGTGGTGTGCCATGGGGCTCAGTGCAGGCACCACTTCTGTTCAGAATATTGTACATGTCTGAAGGCAAGGCTAATGTAGAAGGCCTCTGGATTACAAAGTTTGCAGATAGCTGCAACCTGAGGGGAATCGCTGAACCCCTCAGCGATGTAGATACCCTTCAGGAGGGTGTAGATCATACCCTTTGGAAAGTAAAATACCAATGCAAATTACAACGTAGGTGGTGCACCACTAAGAGTAGACTCAGAAGTGAGAGACCTAGGTACACAGATAAATAATAGCCTGAATATTGACTGCCATGTGTCCACTGTGGAGAGAAGTTCTTTTATGTGGCACAACTTATAAGTAAAGGTACAGCATCCAGATCCAAGGAAATTACATTACTTCTCTACTCAGCCTTCATCAGTTCAGTAATCAAGTACAAGGTGTCATTTGGCATGTACTTGACTAGACAGTTAAAGCAGCTGGAGTGACCTTGGAAGTTCTTCACAAAGAAAATACAGGGCATAAACAACATGAACTATGCAGACAGGCTAAAACGCTGTCCCTTTACTCTGTCTCCTACTGACTATTAAGGGGTGACCGAAGCCTGACCTGCAAGGCACTCACAAATCCAGCCCTGATGGAGCTGCTGCACTTTTTACTGGAAAAGCTCACCCAGACTCTACCACAACTTGCTGTGAGGGAAAGGCTAGTTTGCTTTTGTTCTCCTTGAATTTTGTATTGCTTTATTGGCTTCTTCTGTTTTGTATATTGTGATTTATTTGCTCTTTTTTACTTGTGTTCTGCTTTTAACTGCATATTAAAACTAGGAAAGACACCACAGCTATGTCTTTTGTGAATTGCACAAAAATATTTCCCACCCTCCTACCCTGCAGCTGTTGTGTTCTTAAACTCAACTGTCTTTCTAGATGGATGCCCTTTGGGTTAATTTGACCACGTATCTCCTTTTCCTCTACTTTTTTTTGGCTGTTATGAGTAAGCACAAAGTTATTGTTTGTGAAATCACGCCCCTTCAACTGTTAAACTTTATTTGCCATCCCACTGTGTTCCATAGAACCAGAATACAACGCTTGTTACCCCATCTTTCATATTTAACTGCTTAGTGCACACTGCAGTGCCTAGGATATTAACCCATTTTTTCTGTCTTATCTTTAAAATCTGCAGTGTCGTTTGCAAGACCACCAGTTATTGGAGAGCCCACATTCTGCCTCTCAGTCATCTTGGAATTAACACTTCTCTCTTCTCATGCTGAGAGAAGGAGCACAGGGACATTATTTTCTCTGTAGACTACTGATCACTGGAAAGCCTAATAACTGCTTCATAGGTGACGGCTTGTATTTGTTCTTATATTCTGCTCCTGGTGAGAGAAGGAGCATAGTGCATTGATTCCCGACTGTTTATGGTTGGGCAGTGAATGTCTGTGCTTGACGTTCCTGATTAGTCTGGTTGCTATTCAAGGCACCTACCTGGAAAAGGCTACAATCCCTTGCATCATCTAGGACAAGACTGTGGATCACCAAACAGGTTGTCGCCTTGGGATTGGTGCTAATGTTTTGCTTCTGATGAGAAAAGAAGCAAATGAGCATCGTATCCCTGCAGAGTGTAGCTGTGGTGAAATGAGCAGTAGTAGTAGTCCGGCAGTAGCCATTCACACGACTTCCCTCTTTTCATCATTCTTGACAAGCTAATTCTTTGTTTTCAGTAAGTACTACTTGATTTGTTTCTAACTTCAGAATATCTACCTAAATACTTCACCCTTAAAGTTTCAGGGTTTACTTATTAGTCTCCCCTCAACTGTTTGGCGGTGCCCTGTATAGACACAGACACCTTGAGTGACATTTTTCCTGTAAAAGCACTATTGAAATTTCAGCAATACCTAGTTGCACACAGGACAACTAGTTTGCATTGACAAGCACTGTCCTCAAAGTTGCAAACAGGATACTATTGACATTGCATTATATTCTCACTCCAACTGTGTAATAAAAAAAAAAGTCTGTTGCCATGGTTATGACCTTTCCCACTATCTCTTTTACCAACTTGGTGGGTATGGGGCTCCTGAGGCAATGTAGAAATTGCCTCATGTTTACTGCCAGCCAGTTAATTTTCAAACAAACTGATATGGTATGTGAGAGATGTATTTACACAATGTTACTGGGGGCAGAGCTCTCACAAAAAAGTACTCCTATCAGTAAGGTTGTCAGTAGTACAAACGCTGCACCTATCACACACAATTCAAAGCAGACATATACACTCATATATGTTGAGGCACTTAAATGTAACCCTCCTAATGGTCATAAGATCGAAGGTTTGAAACTTAGAACATTTTGAATGGAGATTGACATACAGCACGGAATGGGAAATTTACTGTTTTCATTACAAACTAATGTATATTTGCAGCAACAATAGTGACTGCATCTATACATACCGATGATGTTACCATGGACTGATTTTTCTGAATTTATCATCAGTTTCAGAAGAAATCTGAGGGCTAGTTCCTAATTCATTGCACAGTTCTAAATTTCCCTGAATAATGCACCAGTTCCTTTCAGTTATTTTTCTGATGCCATTAATATTCAGGGAAATAGGTAGTGGGAACCTCTCAACATTTTCGGTCTGACCCTTATCCTTACTGATGAACCCATACTTCAAAGTGGGCCAGTACCTAGTAGATCTGTTTTGTACTACATTAAAAATGATGTCTAGTAGTTCAACTGGGTAATGTCTTTCAAGGAACAACCTTTTAAGGAAACTGCATTCATGTTTAAAGATTTCATCATCACTAACTTTGCGTCTAAGTCTAATATATTGCCCTTTCACTATGATACGCTTCATGAATACAGGACACTGACTGTTAAAATCTAAGTAGTTATTCAGAAATGTTTTCTTACTATAAATTTTAGAATGAAGAGTGCTGCTAGGTTTATCAAAGTAAAGTTCATTTTACAAAAAATGCACACTTGGTCCCATACCTGAAATAGTGAAATAAGGAAATGAATACTCCCCTGTACAGTTGTTAAAAACTGATAATTCAGTTTCTGTCCCCTGCCAGAGGAAAAAAACATAATCACTAAGGTGTTTATATAAACACACCTTTTGAAAATCCTTAATATGAATCAGAACATCCCTCTCCCAAGAACTTAAGACCAAATTGGTGGAGGCAGGGGCCATTTTTGCCCCCATCGCTATGCCCCGTTGTTGATGGTATATGATCTCCTTAAAAGCAAAAAAATTGTTTTCCAGTACAATCTCCAATAAACTACATAGTGTATTGACCACAGAGTTATCCATGAATGTTTGCTTGGTGAGATATTTTCTAACTCTTTTGATACCTTCAGCATAGGGAATGCTTTTATACAGCACCTCTATGTCCAGTGTAATTAATAACTGGTCATCTTCACACACACAGTTCATTTAAAAACACCCAGGAATGATTCAGGTAAAACCTGGAACATTGGACTAAGGGATTTTACAGGAACTCAAGAAACTGGGAAATGTACTCCATTTTCATTCGCTTATATGACACATTGTGTCTAAATGGAGGATCAATCTCATTTTTGAGTTTTTGGATTGCCAAATAGCTTTCCTAAGCTTGTAAAATTAATATCCCCCTGCTCCAGTGGATCTAAAAAATACAAATCAGTGTATTTAAATTTGTTAAACACAGCTTGGGATGTAATAATACAATAGAAGTTTCCTTTTTTAAGATCTTCCAGATTTTTCTTTTCATAGCTACTCTGTTTCATAACTACAGCTGCTATGCCCTTGCCTGACTTCATTACTCTCACCTCCGGATTATTACAAATGTCATGTAGGGCTTCTCTTTTCCCCAGAGTTTAAATTGTACTGTGCATTATTAGAGTTTTCAGTCAACGTATTCCTTGCATCTCTTTCACGTATCTTAGAAAACACAGTACGGGTATTATTTAACACTGGATTGAATGTACTTGGTTTCTTTAGAACATCTGCATCAGAAATATTGACATTGTTCAAAATTAATTTCAGATTCAATTTTCTGATGAAAATAACATCAGTCAGTTTGGCCCTTTGGGCTGGAATAAAGTTCATTCCTTTTTGTAAAACAAAGGGTAGTTGCATCAAAGTCAGTATCTGTTAAAATAAAAACAAAACAAGTGGATGGCATAAAACACTTAATCTCCATCATCTCCCCTACAGGCATCCTCTGCCTTTTCCTCGGCCTCTTGCTGGTCTGCAATTCCCTCTTATATTTTGTTGGATCGGTGTTAAAAACTCTCTAGAACTCTGGTTAACCACTCTGGATCCACCAGAAAAGCTTGCATAACTGTTAGCTGTTTGATTGTCAGCCGCCAATGTAGCTGACCCACTACTGTTACTGGAATTAACATTAGATGGGGGAAAGTCATCCAACTTTGTAATTGGACCATGATTAACTGCATCAAGAACCTTTGTATTGGTAGGATGCCTCATCACCCTGAAAGTATTGCCAGGTTTATTCGATATAAAGACATAATTTAACAAATACTCCATGTGATTATCATGTTGTAGGTCCCTTGCTAATTTTTTCTTGTTAGGTGCCACAAGTGTAGAAATGTGCCTAGAGATCTTAATCTATACCATCCTATAGAAAATGGGCAGAGGCAAAGTGGGGATGAATTTGAATAGTATTGTTCAAGACCCTAATTTATTCGCCTAAACAATTCAATTTATGTCTGTTAAGCTCCACCAGTACTTTTAAAACACAGATTCCAGCATCATTATAAGTCTGGCAAAGGATGCTGAACGCAACACTCCCCTTTTCAATTCTGTTGAGAAATTTGTGACTGTGAAGGCCCATGGGAACAATGTCACACAAAATACATTTATTTAAATAAAAATTGTCATATTTGATATTTTTATAGGTAATGAGCATCTTCTCCAATTTATAAACTAAAGACTTGCAGTTCATTGGTACTCCTTCAGAATTATCCATATTACTCCAGTCAGATCCAGTCTCTGCTGTAGTAAGTTTAAAATCCAAAAAAGGATCGATAATGGTCACTGCCATTAGTTGATACAAAAAAAAAAAAAAAAAAACTTCCCAAACTGTTACCTTCTGTGGACTGGACATTATGAGGAAGGGATGGATATACTGTAGTCTTCTTGAGAACATAGCCCGATCTTGGATTTCTGTCAATGTAGCTTGGGCTTTCCTAACCGTTTCACTGACTTAAATTAAATGTAGAGGCAAAATCAGGTGGAATGCTATAGGTATATAGCTGGCTAAAGCTGTCATTTTCCACTGGGCTTCTGTCCCCCCCCCCCATCTCTCAAATAGTATATACAACATATAGCACCAAAATATATTACATAAACATGTTATTTTCTGATGACATTTGACTGAAAACTTTACAATGAACAGAAGCTCTCAAATGAATAAAGACTGACCAAAACACTGAAAATAACCTAGCGTCTATGTTCCTTCCAAAATAGCAAACATTTCTAAACTTCTTAAATAGTTAATAATTTACTGCTAGTCGCATTACTATATGTATGTATGTATGTATATATATATATATATATATATATATATATATATATATATGTATGTATGTATGTATGTGTGTGTGTATATATATATATATATATATATATATATATATATATATATATATATATATAAAATAATTTATTTTTATTTTTTTTTACATTTGTTTACCAGGAAAGTCCGACTGGACACAGGTTTTTTTTCAGTGAAGGCCCTGGGAGAAAATCTCCAAGAGTAACAAATACATACAATAGAGAAACAAATACAGCCCAGTGAGAAGCAAATACGTAAAAGACTTGACTACCTCCAATTAACTACAGTCCACAAATTAATTTTCAAACCACCTTCATGCCCTGTTTTAGCAAATATCTTACCCTTTTATACCCCTCACAGAGCCCTAAGATCTGCCCACCAGAATCTCCTCTCTGTATACAAACCAAAACGTCCTGCTGGTCAGCTTCTCCTATCGTCTTCCTTAGCCAAAAAATGGAACTCCCTCCCTTCTTCTCTTAGACTCTCTGAAAACTATGAATACTTTAAAACCTAACGTCATTTCTACCTCTCCCATAATTTGAAATGTAACTGTATTCTCCCTACTTAACCTGCTAAGACTCTTCTGTGTATACTTCCTCATGGAACTTCTCTACACATTCCTCCACTCTAGGCTGTTCTCCTAAACGGCTGCCTCACTCTAAATCTAATGACCTCCTAAACAACTGCCTCCCTCTGACTCTAATGTAATATTGCATTAATAATATTACATTAATACCTTAAATGTATATAATGTAAATACTGTATATAGTCCTTGATCTCCTCCCCTCTGAGAACGATATTCCTTACTAACTACCTATATTAGCTGATGCTGTTTAACCATAGCAATCACACCTGCCATGTTTGAACTCCACTTTTACTACTGTTTAACTATCTCTCTGTGAATACTCCAGAAACTATAACGTATGCTCAGCTAACAGTGTACTTCCCACCTTTATTTCTCCCATTTCTTCTAAACTTATACTTACTACAAACCTTCAAATGTTAGTCTACAACTATTAACAGTTTTTCTACAATTGTGAACTCTTATAACTAGGTAAATACTATTCTTTTGCCTCTACCAACTTAAATGTTGTACAAATTGTTCTCTAATCAACTATGTAAATTTGTTAAGAATTGTCTTTCCATTTTGCATTTGTACTTTTTCACATTACTTTGTACAATTTTATTTTTGTTTACTTGTATGTAATATGGAGCTTTTCTCCCCAGGCCTCCACTGAAAATGGGCTCTCTGAGCCCAGTGGACCTCCCCGGTAATCAAACTGGAAATAAATAAATAAATAATAGATGGCGGTTTCAGACTCGATAAGTAGAGCAACAGTAATTTACATAAAAATGGTTGTTTACATTTAGTGGATGTATCCAAATGATTATGTACAGTTAAAGTGAAACTGCCATTAGTGGTAGATGATGCTAGTGGAGTAAGAGTGATAACAGAGTGGAAAGGAGGAATAGGTTGTTGAGGAGTTAGTTACTAGTGAGTTAAATAGGTTATTCCAGTGTTTGGAGATGTAGTTGGAAAAAGTGATTCACCTGCTGAATAGTTAGCTTTGGTGGTGTGTAGTAGTAGATGTTCTTCGTTCCACATTGCTGCAGTCCTTACTATTGGGTAGTCCGCTGTCCAGTCGGCCCGAATACCAGAGTATATGGCTGACGTCGGTCAGGGCGCATTAGACTGGCGCCATGCGTCAGGGTACTAATGCGCATGACGCCATATCCTCAGTCTTTTGCCGCATGGTCCGATGCAGAAGCAGTTTGTGCAGGTTGGCGTTCTGAAATATTTCCAAACCGGAGTTTCAGACCGAATCAGAGTTGGCTAAGTACCCGTTGGGAACATTTTGGTTTTTCTTGCCTCAGTATTTAACCGGATGTCAGAAAAAGTGAATAACTGTATTTCTTGTGGGAAACAGATACCTCATAGGGATTACCATACCTTGTGTATACCTTGTTTAGGGCCTGAGCACGTCGTTGTTGGTTGCCGCTCTTGTGCAAGGTTTAACAAACGCCCTATTAAGAGGAGGTTAGACTGTGCCAGGTTAGTGTTTGGGAAGCGTTGCAATTATAAAATGCCGCCGGATGCTCCGGCGCCCTTCGGCCCAAGAAGCGCAAGGACAAAACAGCGAAGCCTAGGGTTGATGAACCGGCAGTCCCGACGTCGGTTCTTTAGAAGGCTCAGTGGAGCCAGAGGTTTTGCCAGGAGTTTCTATGGAGTCTCAGGCAGAAACTTTACTGTTACAGGATGTGCCTTCTCAGGAGGTAGGCCAGACTGAGGGGTAACTGTTCTTACCTCTCTTCCCAAGGTAGTTAGAGCCTCTCCTTCTGTTGCCAAAACTTCTTTGAGAGGTAGGCCAAGTTCAGCTTCAGTGGGGCTTCTCCTAGCATTTCGGGTTCTGTACCTAAGAAACATATGCTTAAAATGGCAGAAGATTTGATTACTATGATTAGAGGTTCTATGCCCTCCTGATAAGAGGCCCAGGGTGGAACGAGTTTGATAGTTTTGAACAGTGTTCAGAGGCTTCTGAGTCTTCTGTGGAAGATTTGCAGGAGTATCCTCCTTATTCTGATTCTGATGTGGATGATTCCACTCCTACAGCTTCTCCTCCTGAGGATTTCTCATTTTCAGAGACTCTGCATTCCATGAGGGAGCACTTTAAATGGGAAGGCCAGGATTACTCTGATTCCAGGAAAAGGCTTAGGGAATTCTTGTTTTACCCCAGCATAGGCCCTTAGCTATACCTCCTGTGTTGAATGTGGTGGAAGATGTTTTGCAGAGGCTTCCCTGAACCCTGACTCTTTGCCTCCTGCTCCTGTTAAACCCGATAGGTACTATAGGGTGCCTGAAGCTCATAAGTATTTGTTTAAGAGTCCTAGGGCGGACCCAGAAACTGTTTCTCAGGGGCCTAAAGGTGTTAAGGCCTCTGTGGTTAAAAATCCTGTTCCCACTGATAAAGAGGCAAGGGCTTTGGATAGGTGGGGAAAGAAAGTGTATACTTCTTCCACTCTAGCCATGAGGCGTTGAATTGTCAGTTTCACATGCTAAAATATCAAAATTATCTCCTTTCACAATTGAAATCTAAGGTGGATGCTTTGGCGGAAGGTATTGAGTGTAAAGAGTTGCTGGATTTGGTTCATGTGTCTGAACAAGTGGGTAAGCATTCTTTGCAATGTGGTTTTGATGCTGTACAGGCCTCCTCGAGGGTGGCTGTCACTAGTTCTGTTCTTCGCAGGCATGCCTGGTTGAGGGATCAGAATTTAGCTGAGCATGTTAAGACAAGGATTTTGGATGCTCCTTTACAGTCTGATGTGTTGTTTGGTTCGCCTGTGGAAGCAGTTTTAAAGAAAATGGAGGACAAAGCTAAGTCTATGCAAACTGTTAAAGATTTTTTACAGGTACAGCCAGCGAAGTTTAGTAGAAATTGGCCTGCTAAAGGGTGGACATATCCTGCTTATGATTCCCAGTCTAGGGTAGGTCTAGACGTGGTAGGGGCAGAGCTCAAGGTTCTTTTAGGCCTAGAACAGGAGTTCACCTGCTCAGACTTCTGGTGAGGGCAGGGGTCAGTCCTTCGTAAACAGACCCAATGACCTGCCTTTTCAGCTGCCAGTAGATTCTCGTCTGGTAGCTCCTTTGGGAGGAAGACTGTCTCTTTTCAAAGGAAATTGGGATTTAATTACTCAAGACAGATGGGTGTTGGATATCATTCACCAGTTACAGGTTTTATTTCCATACAATGCCTCCTTTCAAAGGCATGCCAGACGTTCCTCCTCCACAAAGAAAAGAGGCTCACAAGCAAATTTCTCAGTTACTCCAGATGGGGCCATTCAGCCAGTTCCTGTATCAGAAAGGGGCCTAGGATTTTATTCTCGCCTGTTCCTAGTACCAAAGAAGGGGAACACGTGGAGACCAATTTGGATTTATCTCTCCTCAACACTTATCTGGACATTCCCAAGTTCAAGATGTTGGTTACAACAGCTTTTACCTCTGCTGGGCAAAGATCACTGGATGGTAACTTTAGATCTCAAGGAAGCTTACCTTCATGTGCCTATAGGGCTAAGTTGCAGGAAGTATCTGCGGTCGAGCTGGAAATTCTCATTATGAGTTCTTTGCATTGCCCTTCGTGTTATCTAACTCGACTATAGTATTCACAAAGGTTCTGGCTCCAGTGATAGCTTACTTCAGGCTACAAGGAATTCAAATCTATCCTTACTTGGGCGACTGCCTGATTCTGGCTCAAGAAAAGGAAGACCTTCTACAGCATCTGGAATATGTTATAGCAGTGCTAAGATGCCTAGGGTATTCTGTGAACGAAATAAAGTCCAGTCTAGTACCCTCTCAAGACATGTGCTTTCTGGGTGTGAGACTGAATACAGCAGCCCAGATGGCCTTTTAACCCCGGACAAACAAAAGAGTCTATCACTTTACTTCCATCAACTATCTCATCAGTCCGTGCTGACTGCAAGGACAGTCCTTCAAGCATTAGGGTTCATGGCATCTTGTATTCTGGTGCTTCCCGATGCCAAGCTGCATATGAGGAAGCTACAATGGTATCTCAAAATGTATGGACACAGCACTGCCAGGATTTGGACACTGTCATTCAAATAATACCTTGCCTTCAAAAGAATTTTTGTGGTGGGCTCAGGAATGTCACCTAAACAAGGGACTCTCTGTGACCGCCAGAAGCGAGTCAGAGCAGATTTTAACGACAGATGCCTCGGACATTGCTTGGGAGCTCATCTAAATGGAAAGTGGATACAAGACAAGTGGCCTGCCAGACTACAGCATCTACATATCAACATGAAGGAGATGTTAGCAGTCCAGTTTGCATTAATGGCTTTCAAGGAGTTACTTCTTCCAGGGCAGGTGTTGATTCTAACAGACAACACAACTGTCATGTGGTACATCAACAAGCAAGGGGAACACATTCTTATCCTCTATGCAGGCAAGCAATGATTTTATGGGAGACTAAGCTTGCAACTAACTCTTCAGGCAAGGTTTCTGCGGAGCACAGAACTCCTTAGCAGATGTGTTAAGCAGACAAATCATGGATCCCCAAGTGGAAACTGGATCTTCATGTATTTCAGAAATTGACAGTGTCATGGGAGACATAGATCTGTTCGCTTCTCCACTAAACCACCAGCTGCCAAAGTATTGCACAAAGGGGTTTCATCACACAGCTTGGAAAGTGGATGCTCTGTCTTTCAGTTGGAAAACCTTCATGTGTATGCCTTTCCACCTCTGCCTCTTCTTCCAAAGGTACTATTAAAGGTCAGACAAGACAGGCCAAGGATGATTTTGATAGCTCCAGATTGGCCTCGGCAACACTGGTACCCACTACGAGTCTGGTAAGCCTTTACCTCTGAAGCCTCCATGGCCTTTACCTCTGATTCCTCATCTGTTATCTCAGAAGGACGGTCATCTGCTCAATGTCAAGCTTCACTCTCTTCATCTAACAGCCTGGCATATTCTGTGTTGAAACACAGCAGGTCTCAACTTCCTCAACAAGTTTTAAATGTGATTATGGAAGGAAGACCTAGTACAAGGAAAGTGTCGCATGAAAAATGGAAGAGATTTTATTTTGGAGTACAGCAAAATTTGGAGATTTCTGAGCCTAATTTGAGTGTGGCTCAAATATCTTACTGAGTTATTGGAAAAAGTTTGTCCTTCTCTCTTCCAGATTTTCATGCACAGCAAATTCCAGCACACTATGATTGACCCACCACCATTTTTTCGCATCCTTTGTTCAAGCAGTTTCTTAGAGGGGCAAAGAATATAAGACCCCAATGAGAGCTCCTACTCCTGCTTGGGATCTCAATTTTGTGTTGGAAAAACTTACTCTACAACCTTTTGAGCCTGTGGCTACTGCTGAATTGAAATACTTGTCATGGAAGACTGCTTTTCTGTTGGCTATTACTTCTGCAAGAAGGGTGTCTGAGTTGCAGGCCCTTATGGCAGTAGAGCCCTTTTGATTTTCCATAAGGATAGGGTATCATTACGTACTAATCCTTCCTTTATGCCTAAGGTGGTTTCTAGTGTGGCTTTAAACCAAACTATTCATTTGCCTACTTTTATGCAGACCCCAA